>NW_006763148.1:1223430-1408028 GCF_000264905.1 Stereum hirsutum FP-91666 SS1
CGAGAACTAGGATATAGATCAAAAGTAATGCTACTCGATATAGGGGAATTGGGGCTCTCATAAGATATACGCACCTTGACCTGGCTGGACATTAAATAACTGTTATGTATGAGCAGGATGAGCGACTCGGCGATACCTGTCGTCCACAATGCTCACGATGAGGGACGGAGAGCAGCACTGTCAACGTACCAGAAGTACCCGACCGGAAAATACGGGCCTTGCCGGACTCCTTTCCCTTGACTGCCAGCGTTGGCGACATTCTCGAGAAACAAGAAAGAGATGGGAAGAAAGTCGTGGTACGCAGCGTCGATGAACTTCAAAAAAGGTTTAGTGAAGGAGTCGTCTTTGCAGTGAGAGTCTGAGACACGAGCAAGAGATGGGTATGACGTCGGGAACCGCGCCACTACTGTTTGCCGAGCTCTGGAACGGGCAGCGTGGGAGATGCAAATTACCCCGTTTTGGAAGGCGAGTAGCGATTTCGTCCACGTCCACAACCTGCTCCTAAACGGACCAGGTATCTACGAATTCGTATTCCATTCGATCATCCGACTAACAGTGCACGCATACACAGACAAAGACAAAGACGAGGGACTCCCCAAAGTTCAAACCCCAAGAAAGAAAAAGGTGTATACGGGTAGAAAGAAAAAGAAAACTCAGAACAGAAAGAAAAGCAGGGTAGGTCAGGACCCGACAGGCCTAGGACTGGTCAGGATCCGTCCGAGTCAGGACTCAGGACTACGACTGAACTGCGGGAGAAGCGAGGAGGGGAGAAATGATGATGGTGATGATGATGATGATGATATAATGTAGATAACAGTGATAGTAGCAGTACAAGGCGAGCGAGGCAAGGCATCAGGCATCAGGCATCGATGGGTCGTGCAGACTTGGACGGGCATGGGAGGCATGGGCATGGGAAGGGTAGCAGCATGGAGAACGGAGGACGGAGGACGGAGAGGGGAGGGAACAACAGACGCGAGGGGAGAACGGGACGGAAAAAGCAGGGGTGCGGGAGATCAAGGTCAAGACGTGGAAGATCTAAACAAGAGGAAGGAAGAAGAAGAAGAAGGCGTGGGAGCACACACAATAGAAGGAAGAATAGGGATATATAAACAATGATGAGGATAAAAGTGAGTAGACTAAAATGCTATGGATGGCTGGATGAATGGATGGAAGGTGGAGTGGAGGGGTGAACGAGGAACGATGCACGGGGAGAAAGGGAGGGATAAGCATCAAAGCATCACAGCAGATGGAACCAGGAAAGGACGAGTGAGTAGAAGAGGTCATGAAGCCCCTGCCCTCCTCTCCCTCGTTTTTGCCGCCCCCGGCCCAAACTTCTCCTGAAACGAGATCAACTCCTCCATCAACTCCTCCATCATCCTCATCGACGACGTCTCTTCGCTCGCTCCCCCACCCAGTCTCGCCACCTTCTCCTGCAAAGGCGACTCCACCAACGGTGCTCCATCTTCTCCGAAGACCATACCCTCATCCGCAGGGAGAGCCGTATTCTCCTTCACAACCGCCCTCAACGCTTCCCGCCTTTTCGTCCTCTCCATATCATTCGCCTGCTCCCTCCCAACCCAATCAATCAGCGCCTTCACCCTCTTATTCATATCTCCCACGCTCATCCTCTTCCCGGGCCACTTCACCTTCACCCCCCTCTCCATCGTCCTCTCCATCGACTCTCCCCTCCCTGCATGCCCGTGCCCATGTCCGTGTCCGTGTCCATGTCCGTGTCCCAGCCCAAAGCCCGTCCCAGTCGAGGAACCGAACCCCGAACCCGGCACTTCGAGCGGCCTCGGAACCTCCGTCGGCAATATATGTTCCAAATGCGCCAGATAATCCGGTAGGTTCCAAGACGTGAGCAACGACTGCTGCGAAACAAAATACGCATGCGAGTTCAGATACGCTCTCGCTCCCTGTCCCCCTCCACCTCCCACACTCCCTCCCCCTCCACCACTGTTCGGACCTCCACCTCCACTGACAGAGGAATTCTGGGCAGCGGCCTGAGCCCTCGACGACGGCGTCCGCGTCAAGACACCAGGTGTCCCGGGCCCGTCTTCCGCACCGGCGTTAAGGATGTTGTTGTTACCGCTGGTCGCGTTATTGGCGTTATTTCCTCCTCTGGAAGCGCGCGCCGAGTCTTGTTTAGCGCCAGCGCTGCCGCCTCCGCCGCCCGCTCCACGACGCGAGGGCGTGGACGTATTCTTCGAGCGTGCGTTGTTGTTGGACGTGCGTCGGGAGTTGCTGGGTCCAGCGGATGAAGAAGCGTTGGCCGGTAGATTCGCCGCTGTACCTAAATATGGACCCACACATCACATCACCAGCCACATCAAACATCACGTGTCAGCAACGCGTTCCGAGCACTTCAAACTCAAAACAAAGTGTGCACCAAAAAGGAGGGAGATAAAACACGAAACAAAGTCGGGTAGGTGGGCACAGGAAAGGGAAAAAAACTCCAACACACCTCCTTCCTCGTATTCGGCCGCCGCGATTTCTTGCTGTTGCTGCACAGCGGACTTTCGACCTCCTCTCCGCCGAGATGCGGCAGCAGCCTTGGGGGCCGGGGGAGGCATGCTGGCAGATGCGTTCTTGTTGGTGGGGATAGGGGCGCTTGGCGTCACGTCACGTTGCTCCTGCGCTGCGCTGGACGGAGCGGGGACGGCGGCGGCGGCGGCGGTAGCAGCGCTGATGGCGGCGTGATGGTCTGAGGGCGTAGAGGAAGACCTCGTCCGCTTATTCGATTCGCTAATGGTAGCGAGTGATGAGAAGAGAACGGGCGAACGGGAGAACGAGCACGGCACGGGGTATCGGGGTCGAGGTCATTTCAGGTCATCATGTCATATGTAGAAGAAGGGGAAGGAAGAAGTCAGCGCGTGAGACTTTTTGGGTTGGTGCGTGGCGAGGGGGCGAGTGGGTAATAAAAGAAAAAGAGGTAGGTAGGCAAAAATAAAGCGGTCAGGGTACGCACAGGAACGCATCCTCCTCGGTCCTCTTTCGCTTCTTCCGTCCGTTGGGCGCCTCCATCGATGGGCCAGCTCCAGGACCGGGCGTAGACGCCGACGGTGCTGGTTGCTGATCGTCATTGGCGTCTCCGTGCCCGTTCACACTGCCACTGACAGAGGCGGAAGATCGTTTGGTATCGCGAGCGGCTTCAATTGCGGTGGCCTCCATGATCGCCTTCAGGCTTTCGTCGTAGGCAGCATCGCGGCTGTTCATCGTATTGCGGCGTTTGGGGGGTTTGAGCAATTGGGTGGGCGAGTGCGATCGCGAGTTGCGTTGGACGGAGGTGGGATTATGGTGGGATGCGGCGGAGGAGTGACGAGGGCGTTTGGCGAGCCTCCTGGTGTGGGGAGGATCGTTGTCAGGATGTTTGTTTTTGAGAGGATGACTTCGGTGGCGCGTCGGGGATGACGGCGGCACAGAAGGGGGCGAGAACGAAATAGAGGGGAGGTTGATTGGGAAGGAGAACGTACTTGAGAAGGTCTTGGTGAAGTTCAGGTTTGCATTGCTCACAGTAGTAGTCGCGGTTTTTCAGCTCTTCCGCGTCGTTATAGCCCATACAGAGACCATGCTGCCAGACATTACAGATCTCGCACATTACCATGAACTCTCCTGCATCGGCATCATCGTCGCCATTGCCTGAACAAAACAAGACGAAAAAGTCGAGATGAGAAAAGAGGGGAGAAAAGACGCGAATCGCGAAGAGAGCAAAAGTGGAGAAATCGACGTACCGGTGCTGCCGCAGACGCACCGCGTAACTGAGTCCTCCTCCGGCGGAGCGTCGAGGAGATCCATGGCCACGTCCGTGGGCGTATCGATCTGAGGAGAGAGAAACTCGACTGGAATCTCCTCGATGACGAGTCTATCTTTTTCCTTCCCCTTGCGCTTGGAGCGACCGTTCTGGGCGGCGACGGAGGGGGCTACCGTGTTTGGGCCGTTCTTGTGGGGCTCGTCCAGAGCAGTGTCGTCCGTTCCGTCGCGTTTGTTGCGTTTGTTGCGAGACGAACTGTTGGTGGATGTGAGTGCCGGTCTGTGGTTGTTGCCTTGAGCGTTGTGGGCCGGGGCGCCGTTGTTGGTCGGGGTGTTGGCGAGGTCGGGGGCAGAGTCTGGGGATGTCGAGGTGGATGTCGAGTGTGACGGTGCGGAGCGACGGCCTGAACGACGAGTTTCGCGAGGGGAGAGCGGGGGGCCCATCGTCGCCGTCTGAGCCATGGGTGGTGAAAGGGGAAGGGCGAAGGAGGGCCGTGCGCTCTCTCTCAGACAAATGACCTCCGCG
Organism: Stereum hirsutum FP-91666 SS1; assembly: GCF_000264905.1. Lineage (NCBI taxonomy): Eukaryota > Fungi > Basidiomycota > Agaricomycetes > Russulales > Stereaceae > Stereum > Stereum hirsutum. The sequence goes on from NW_006763148.1 coordinate 1,227,707, forward strand.
ATCTGGTCACCAAACTCTCCCACGGCCCTTCTCTTCCTCTGCTCTTCCATCTCCTCTCCGCCCGCCCCCGCACCCCCCCGTCCTCATCGTCCTCCCTCTCTTTCTCCCTCCCAGCTCAACGGTACGAACGGCGAGGTCGATGGCCGTCGTGGGCTCTCCGGCGTGCCCCCCATGTCCCCTCCTAACCCCGTCATCCTCACTCCATCTATCCCGCCCCTTCCCTCTCATCCCCTGTGGCCCTCCAGAGCTCCATCGCTCGAAGAACCCATCTGCGCTCTCTTTTCTCTGTCGATGTCGGTACGCTCTCTGTCTCTCCTCCCCTCGCCCATTTAAACCCGCATCGATTGGCGACCTCTGCATTTCGCGCGCCGTATCCGTTTCGGCTCCGATCCGATCACGTGAGTTTTGCATGATCTCGCAACGCGTCGCGTCACGCGTCTTGACCATATTTCCGCAACGCGCGATGGACGTGTCTTTTTGGTACGGGAAGAGCTATGCGAAGATTTGGTGGTGCGTCGTCTCTGTCTTAGTCTAGCTTAAGGCGATGGTGGGCAATTAGGTGGTTGTAGATGGAGGGGGTGGGCTGGTATGAGGTGGGAATGACATAGGGCCATCGTGAATGCTCGTATGTTTAAGTATCACTGCAATTAGAAATGAAATACCCGTGTCCACAGTCTCCTCTGTCGAGCAGTCACCCGAATGGCAACAGCGAAGAACCTGCATATCGGCACAACGAAAGAGACTCGTTTGGAAGGGCCCGTAGTCTGATAGCCTGGAAATTCAGCCCATGCTTCATCGATGGGACGGGCTCCCAATATTCATCTTCAAAGCGTACGTTTGGCTGGCTGGACACCAAATAGTAAGGTATGTTAAAAATCCCTCGATCAAGATACGTATTGATGTGCGAACATGCGCATGGAACGAGTCAACGTTCCGTGCTCGTAACGGGGTTGAAAACACCCTGGCGTATGGCGTGTAGCCCAGCGAGTGTCGTAGTACATAAACCTACCGAATAGAAGGCTGCCAACCCAACACGAAAGGAAAGCAAGAATAATCTCGGAGGTTGAGACTGACGACGGGCCACACAATACTTCGACGATCGGGAATAGCCGGGTGCCACAACGATTTTTCCACTGACCATGATCGAGTCAACTTTGAAGTTGAGTCGTACTTACAGCTCTAACCGTCCTGCACACAGTCTATCGTTCGCCTCGGCAAAAGTAACTCTACAAAACTACGTATCTGACCTGGATAGACCTAGAGCAAACCTGAGCACTCATAAAACGGAGCCTGCTAAGCCACAAACCCTCCAAACATGACTTCCCAAACGAACGAATACAGCTCGCACGCCCCCGAACCCATCCCCACCCCATCCTCATCCAGCACATCGCCCTCAACACCATGGCCCCGTCTCGGCGCACACAACGTCCTCCCATCCGGCCATCCCGACTACCTCCGCCTCATCCTCTCCTCCAAAGTCTACGACATCCTCTCCGAGACCCCGCTCGTGCATGCGCCCAACCTGAGCGCGAAGCTCGGGAACCAGGTGTATTTGAAGAGGGAGGATCTGCAGGAGGTGTTCAGTTTTAAGATACGGGGGGCGTATAATTTCATGGCGAGTCTGACGGAGGAGGAGAGGTGGAAGGGCGTCGTTACGTGCAGTGCCGGTTAGTTGTGCGTTCTCACTTCTCATCTCAACCCATCCATCCTCCCATTCTCTCCATCCAAGAAACTCACACAGAACAACCTTGGTCCTGGTTTTGATTCCGTGAATAATGCAGGCAATCACGCCCAAGGCGTCGCCCTCTCCGGCTCCAGACTCGGCATCCCCTGCACCATCGTCATGCCCAAAGGCACCCCCAGCATCAAAACCCGCAACGTCTCCCGCCTCGGCGCCAAAGTCGTCCTACACGGCTCAGACTTCGACGAAGCCAAAGCCGAATGCGCGCGCCTCGCCTCCGCGCACGGCCTCATCTTCGTGCCCCCCTACGACGACCCGCTCGTCATCGCCGGCCAAGGAACAGTCGGGATGGAGATCCTGAAGCAGACGCCCGATTCCCAGAGCCTCGATGCGGTTTTTGCGGCGGTCGGTGGTGGGGGGTTGGTTGCGGGTATATGTGAGTATGTGAAGAGGATTGGGAGTCCGGAGACGAGGGTGTTTGGCGGGGAGACGTTCGATGGGGACGCGATGGAGAGGAGTTTGAGGGAGGGGAGGAGGGTGACGTTGGATGATGTGGGGCCGTTTAGTGATGGGACGGCGGTGAGGATCGTGGGTGAGGAGCCGTTCAGGGTCTGTAAGGAGCATTTGGACGGGGTCGTGAAGGTGGATAACGACGAGATCTGCGCGGCCATTAAGGATATCTTCGAAGGTACGTACACCACCTCTATTCTCTGGCCTTGTCTCACGATCTACAACGTCTGTTTTCTATCTACCTGCAGAGACACGGTCCATCACAGAGCCCGCAGGCGCACTCGGACTCGCATGTCTAAAACGTTACATAGTCGAAAACAAGCTCGTCGGCGCAGGGAAGAAGTTCGTCGCCGTCGTCAGCGGTGCGAATATGAACTTTGACAGGCTCAGGTTCGTCGCTGAGCGTGCAGAGCTCGGTGAAGGGAGGGAATGCCTTTTGACCGTTGACATACCCGAACGACCGGGAAGGTCAGTCCGTCCGTCCCCCTTTGACGCTTTCATTTCGGTCGTTGTGCGCTATCGCCGTCCGATTCATTCATACTTTCCGAGATCTGTGACTCCTCTCCTCTTACCGCACACCATGTTGTTTTCCCTCCTCGCATACTACCTTCCTCTCCCTCATCTACTCTCAAACTAACTCACCGACCCCACAGTTTCTTCGCCCTCCACACAATAATCCACCCCCGCGCCGTCACCGAATTCGCCTACCGCTACTCCTCCTCCTCTCGCGCGCACATCTTCCTCTCCTTCAAACTCGAGACACTCGACCGAGCCTCCGAAGTCGCGGATCTGCTCGCGGCGATGGAGAGGCAGGAGATGAAGGGGTACGATATTAGTGATGATGAGATGGCGAAGACGCATGCGAGGTATATGATTGGGGGGACGTCAGATGTGGGGGATGAGAGGTTGTTTAGGTTTGGTGAGTTTTTCTTTCTTTTCTTTGGCTTGCCGTTTTTTTTTTTGGCGTGGTTGCCTTTTTTGCGTGGTTGCTTGCCCGCTTGCGTGGGTTTTTCTTGTTGCACGCTTGGGCGTGTATGCGATCGGGACTTGGGACTTCGTTCGTACGCCGACAACGCGCGAACGAGCGGGCGGATGGGTGGCGTTCTCGCTTGTTCATTCCCCGTCTCCTCGTCGCTCGCCTTCCATTTACGCCTCGCCTCCATACCCGCCCCTGCACTTGCATGTTTCTCTTTCACATTTCCTTCCGCGGAAGGAGAACGCAAGCAAGCATATCCAACGCCAACGCAATGCAGTGCAACGCTACGTTCTTTCAGCCCTGACATTTTAGCTCGTGATGCAGGCTACTTGGCTAGCGTATCCTGCCTTGCGCTGTCTTGCATCCGAATCATCTGAATCTTGCTCAACGTCATGACATGATATATTCGGGCTTGTGGCACCGCGGTTGCGGTGCGATCGCCTGTGCAGCTGCTCTGGGTGGGGTCGAAATCGAACTCTATGATACTCAACTACTTTTTGTGAATGATATTCAATCGGCGGTTCCGGCTCACGGCTGCGGTTACTTACGGCCAGGGCCGTGCGCGCTACGAACGCCACATATCGCGTTACGAGCCAATCTGATAATGATAATGCTATGATTGCTGCGTCACCTTCACTTATCTCGCATTTCGCATTAAAACATAAGAGGTACTTTGGTGACTGAGGAGCGGGACGCAGGTTGGAGTGGTCATGACTCGGTTGGTTGGTCGATTTGCGATGCGACTAGGTCACTTGTGCCAGCTAAGTCGCTCTTGGCTTAGCAGCACCAGCACCCTGTGGCTCCTCCTCCTCAGCACCAGCCCTGAGTGTGTTCAGTAGGCCCTGGGCAGCTATGTAATGCGTAATGTGTACGAATGTCGTGCAGGGATTTGTGGTCACATCGCGAGTGATCGGAGAGGAGTAGTAGTGCGGATGGGTCTCGAGTGTCTATGGTGCTGTTCACTTAGTCACCACATAAAATAGACAACCGCCAAATTCGTCAGTGCGGCATCGAAAATCCAATTTATTGAAAGAAAATTCCTGGGCCTTGTTCAAAAAACCTGGGCTTTCCGGAAATCAATAAACAATTCATTTAAATATTATTATTTGGCGGGGGACCGCCAAATTCGAGCGGTGTCAATTTTTTAACTCCTTCAGTTTTGGATATTTTCGAAATCTGTCTTGGGGATTTGTTCCTCTTGTCAAAAGGAGCACTTTTACAAGACAGATAAGAAAATAAGGACGAAATGGCCCGCCTATGTCCGGTTCTCACGCGCTGTTCGCTTTATGCGGTGACTAAGTGAACAGCACCATAGCCGACTGTATATCCATCATCTCATCATCTGGCCATCTAGGGTCTCTGGATCTTTGAGCCTGCATACCTCCGCATTGCAGCCTGTCGTGCATCTCGGTCATTCGTGCACCCCCTCCTGTTTATTCTTAGCCCGTTTAACTCGTATCTCTTTGGTTGTGCTTCGTTTCCTGTGTGCCGTGCTGACACTTTTTTTGTGAATCGGTGCATAGAATTCCCCGAACGACCCGGCGCGTTGCGAAAGTTCCTCTCGTCACTGCACAAAGGATGGAACGTCTCGCTGTTCCACTACCGCAATCACGGGGCCGGTAAGTCCGCGTTCTAACTCATTCCTCTCCCCCCACCCCTCCGTCCGTCTAAATCTCACAACGAGCCGATCTGACCATTCGTATCGTTCTCCTTTAATCTCCGCCCCCTGCATGTGATATGGAATACGGACATGGACATGGACATGGACGTTGAACCCTGCCCCCGCGCGCACAGATCTCGGCAAAGTCCTCGCTGGCATCCAGGCTCCACCGGAAGATTCGGAAAAGTTCGACGCGTTCTTGAAGGAGCTCGGATATCCGTACGTCGAGGAGACGGAGAACCCGGTGTATAAGCGGTACATGCGCTCCTAGAAGCACGTATGCATTCCGGGCGAGCAGGCAGGCAAGGAAGGAAGGAAGAAAGGAAATTCGTAAGGTGACACTAGTAAAAAGTCAAACTAGTTACTAGTAGCGGCGTGCAGTATTACATACAATAATGATACATCGCCTCGGCTCGAGCTTCGAGGGTGGGAGGGCCCAGAGTGAGGGAGCCGAGAAAGATGAAGAGATGAAGAGACGTGGAAGCGAACTGGAAGGAAGGGAGAACATAGATTGTACACTGTACAGACAACCGAGTCGGAGGCGAGCACGACGTGTATGTATTTACCTGTATTTACAGGTACGTAGACGGGGTGAATGTATACAGCCAGAGCAGTGATCAAGAGTAAGATGAGAGTGTATGGGATACAAATAGGTGAGGATCATGAACAGCAGACCGAGCGACCGAAAGAGCAAAGGAGGAAGAAGAAAAAAGGCAGAAGAAACTGAAAACCACGCATGTACTATGTCTGAAATCTGAAAGTAAAGGGAGATGAAAGATGAAGATAGAGGAAAGTCGTGATCGTGATCGTGAAAATGTGGAGGAAGAAACCGATTACATGACAGCAGCCGTCCGCGGCCTCTTCCTGTTGACGTTGAGGAACTTGACCACTTTAAAGTTGAACACCGAACGGACGTTCTCCTTGAACGACCGTCTCGACGCCTCGCTGCTCGTCGGCGACACAGGCGACACAGGAGTGATCGTACCAGAGTGGGGTCTCTTGAGGATCTGGATCGGCGCGGGAGGCGCCTTCCTGCGAGGGAGAGGTACTGTCGTCGTCAACGTCAACGTCGAGACGTCTGAATCCCGAACGGCCTCCAGCGATTCTATCGCGTTGATCGCCATCGCCGTCGTCAATCCCCGATTCCCAATCTTCACCCCTGACGATCCATACTTGTATACCCATCCCGCCTCCCACCCTCCATCCTCGCTCTGCAACCGCAACAGCAGCCGCATATCGAGCTCATCCCTCACACCAACCGTCGCGCATGCTAGAACGCGCATCGCCAGTGCCAACGCGTCCCCAGCCGCCCCTATCCGTTCCCGCAGCCGTTCCTTCAAAACCGGCTTGAGCTTCGCGTGTAGCTTCTCGTCGTCCGTGCTCTCGAGTAGGCGACTGACGAAGTACAGGAAACATTCTGCCGTCTCGTAATAGCGCGTTCCGTCGAGGTACGCGCGGTGTTGGAGTACGCCGTGTACCCACTCCAGAGTGGGACGAAGTTCGCTTCCGCGGCCGTGTGAGTAGAAGAGGCTCAGTACGTTCACGCAGACGACGGGATCGATGCGAGGTCGTCCGTGATCGAAGTATGTCTGAAGAGGATCCGAATTAGGTATATTGATAATGAAAGGAGGAGTCGCAAAGGGCTTACCATGACGATACCGTCCTCATTGCGGTATTGCAGTATTTCGTTCATTACTAGTCGAGCCGTCTGGTCGTCCGCGTGAGTGACAGTCAGCCCTATTGACGTCGTGTCAAGGTCGTATGGGAATGTTTCAGTCGTAAGTGCGGGTGCCTCTGCCATCGCGGGGAAAAGTAAGGTTCAGTTGGCGTCAATTGGCTGGGAAGATGGAGTGCGTTACCTCGGAAGAAATTCCACTTGGTCGGATGATGTACAAAATTTACAAGAGATCTATTCGCGTACCCTGTCAGTTATGACCGGCTACAAAGAAGCCAAAGAAGTAGGTACGCACCTGTCTTTTGTGGCCTCCAAGATAAGTAACTGCGCGAAGTTATCCCCGATCTTCTCGCCGGTATCCGTTTCAGAGTCGAGCACCCCGGCTCGCGTCTGGAGAAACCCTCGTGCTCGAGCAACAGGGTCACCGACCAGGTACCTAATCGCCCTCCTGACGTTCTCAGGCCTGTCCCAGACGATGCCGTGAAGGCCGAGAGAGCGTGCAGAGAGGACGTTATCCGGTTTGTCGTCCACAAACACCGTAGTGGCGGGGTCAGCCTCGATTTGATGAAGAACGTGCTGGTTATTACCGAACAAAGAGATCATTATGCGTGAGAAGGCGCTACGATAACAGCTGAGCGAGCATGCATACCTTGAAGAACCCAACGTTTGGCTTCCGCATACCGGCAGCCGCAGACGTGAAGATGTCGTCGAAGACGTCCCACCGTGCAGGCTTCCCCCGCAATACTTCGTAATCGGGTTGAGAAATATTGGACATGGCGTACACTCGAAGCGTCCCTGAAGACTCCTCCTTCAGCGTACGTATGAATTGAATGAACTCGTCGTTGGCCTCTAACGAGGCACATGCATCATCGATGGCTCGGGAAAGCTCCATGGGGCCCAGAGAGTACTGCTCGCTGAGGAGGCGGTAGCATTCTTCTTGAGATATCCGGGCACATTCGTAGAGAGCCCATGTAGGACTGTGTAGAATGGCCTTGAACATACGGGGTGGAATCGACGTGGTGGTTTTGGGAGACCATGACCAGAGAACGTCGCCGAGATCGAAGATGAGGACCGAACAACGAGGTGAGAGAGACATGATATACAGCTTTGTACAGTGAAAAGAGATAGAACCCCGGGACAAGAAAAGACGTGATGGAGGTCGGCGTGGATTGGGCGCAACACATGTGTACACGCAGCGGACGAGGGCTTTATATCCCGGCTGAGAATTGACAATACCGTGCACTAGTAAGCTCAAATTGACCGGGGGTGCCTATAGAAGAAGACGACGGAAGAGATATGCGGTAATAAGAAAACTGAATATGAAATATGCAAGATCACCTCGTGTGGGAGTGGGTCGGTCGATGAAGAAGGGCTGCTGTGCCCCGACCGCCGAGGGAGAAGGGAAAGTTGGCGAAAAGCCTGGTCAGGAACAAATGGTATGTATAACACGTAAAGCAGAAGATACTAGTCTCAATACAAAGGGTAGCCTCGAGGACCTTTGCAGGAGGTGATGATTGGCGACCAAGACAGACTAAGACTTGTTGGGTCCGCTCTTTCCGCAAATTCTCAGTCACGAAGCGGCAAGCGGTCACATTCATGTTAAAGTCCAGAAACTTGAATGCAATGGTTCATGACTGGAACTTCTAGCTGATGACGAGACTGACGCTGACGAGATATACTGATGCGAGTTGTGCAATTCATGTATGTTCTTGACCTGATGTTGGCCACGCAAACACGAGCCCGAGAGCCAGCTGAGCACCGAAGAAACTGTCGAGCGTGAGGAGGTCGGAAAGACACATTGAGGTGCCCGGGATTCCAAGTTACCGCGGCAGAGCGTGAGAAGTCCAGGAATCAGAATTGGTTCCAGCAATTTCAAATGACATAATGAAAGGGTCAAATCTGGAATCTGACGCCGACTCAACGGCGCACTCGACATCGCTACATCGCTACAACCTGGCTGCAACGTTGTCGATGTCTTTGGCGTTTTCTATAACGACGTTCATCCAAGCCCCGCAGAAACATCCACTCCTATTGATTTCTAATAGGCAGGTTAACCTGTCATGGTCCCTTTACGCTCTCGATAGCCTCGGAACCGAGATCGGAATGCCGTACTATCGATCCTGATCTATCCAGAGCAAGTGGCGCTGGTGAACCTGGACTTACGCCTTTTGGATAACTAACACGCTCTGCCGTATTTATGGTGGCTCCAGGAGTAGTCCGTTGGTCGTTGTATGTACCCTTCGATTCTCGTCATGCTTTCGTTGTCGGTCACTCAGTCTTCTTTCCCGGGGCGTCGGATGTTTCAGTATTCAGTAAGTTTCCGGTGTTCAGACCAGCTGCATATGTGGTAAAGTTTCTCAACAAAAGCTGTATCGGTATACCGGTGGCTTTGCGTCTTCGGGAAGTACCTCGCTCGATGGACCGAAACTGTCAGAAAGCTATCTTTCTCACGTTGTACAATATGGTTCCGGACATCTGAAGCTTCCGTTGGCAAATCAAATATTCTGGTACCGCAGGGAAGCATATCCCGGCGCGGTTGACTAGCAATATTCAGACTGTCAGTCCTACCTATAATCCAACCACCGTACCATCCTCAGATCCCCCGGAAGATGGGTATTCGTAACACCGATTCTATCTACTCCCAAACCCGTGCTTACAGCCACGACCCACGCAATGGAATTTTGGTCCTTCCGTTTCTTTCGCCTCTTGTTTATGAGTACGTTCTTCCTTGTTAGGAATTATAAACCCAGACAATCGTCTCGGCCATACTGAATATCTATCACTTCTAGGTCTAGTGGCTTTTGCTTCCATGGCTTGCGTTTCCACTTCTCTCGCGATCTATGATTCCTTCACCCCAAAAGCAAACATCATCGTAGTGACATTTGTCCCGGGAATGTGCTTCCTGCTGGCCACAACGGCGTAGGCGTCTTTAACAGTATTCTGTCGGGTAACATGTCACTAACTCGGTTTTATTATAGTATAACCGCAAAATATCTTTTCACGAGCATCGTTCCCAGGATCCTTGTAGTTGAATGTGCGTGGTGTGTTTGTATGTTGCCGTTTATACTAGGTGAGAAGTCTTCTCAAAGCGAGGTATTGGAGCATATATTGACGGAATATCTTTACTTAGTCTCCGCCCTCGTTTGCTCGGGCCTAAGAGATTCATTCCGTGGCCAAGCCGGCCACGTTCCCTTTGAGGTTATCCACGCGCTATGTTGGGTGCTCACCGGCCTCTGTAAGTTTCGATTTATCTCAGACGCACTAACCATAGCTCCTTCACTGACCTCGCTGTCTATACTTAGTGACAACTTACGCATCCATGGTCATTACTTCAGCATTTTTCACCGCCTTCCTCGTCGACGAAGCTGTCTGGTATCGCGACATGTCCGCCCGTCCAGGCCCACTTCCATTCGCTGTTATCTGGCACAAGCTCCATAATCGTACCGAGGACATAGCGCACCACTGTCTTCTGGGCTGTAGTTGTTCTGAGAAGATATCACCCATCGCGCCAGAACATGCAGCGGCTCTACCTGCGTTGGGTCCTTGGGGTATGATGAACCGGACAACATCAGAACTGCAGCTTCCGAAGAGTGGAAGCATTCCTGTGTTGATGCCCACGGCAATGGAGTGTCAGAGTCATATCAGGATAGGCTTTCAGGTTTGAGCTGGGGTTTCTGGGAACTTGCTGTGCATAACTTATTTTGAATTTTATTCGTGCGTTCTCTCGAGCTGTTATCGTGGACACCCTCGCCACTACATGGCGGTGCACTCCTCCACACACTTCGCCGTATCGTCACTTATGCATCATCCTGCGGATAGCCACGTCAGAATATAGCACACGGCCGAAGACGGCGAATGGGGCGACCTGTACGTCCGCATCGTTCTCTGGCAGCGCAAGGTGGCCCCAGCATCTCCTCGCCACTAGTACAGAAATATCATAGCTTTCCCATTATTTGTCACTGCGAGTATATATCCTGGTAAACAGAATATCAGTACACAGCTCGAGATAAATGCTGATAAAGTCCCGCCTGAACCGCGAGGTAGCCTCGAGGATCCGAGGACAACTCTGGAATTTCAATCAAATATACCCACAATCGCGATGTTTATTCATCGATTTCGTTGACATTTCATCATTATCCGTGATTGTCGTAGTCGGGCTGTCATGGATCACTGCTAATTGCGCACGATGCGGTAGCACGCTGCAAGTGTAGGAGCACCAGATCGAAGTGTCACGAATTGGACTAACGAATGGGCACGAATCAAATCGGAGTGGGTCTTAGATGATGCCGACACTCAAAGCAAGCCACTGATATGGGGTTCCAAGTAACTTGAGGTGAATGGCTGGCTTATACGCACGCTCACGCTCACCATCGAAATGGCCGAGAGAATTATAAGCCAGATTGCGAGGAGTTGTGTGGCGCGCCACATCACTGTACATGTCGTTGCCGCCAAAGTATTGATCCCCATTGCTTTCGACAGCCCTTTCTGTATTCACGGAGCGTGGGTGCACATCACGAGTGCAAATCACGATTCACCGCTGAACAGGACCCGTGGTATTGCCGAAAGGGTCCCGATGAGGCTTAACATAAAATAAGTATCTCGGTTTTTCTTCAAGGTGGACTCCATCATGAAGGACAGGAACTTTCTCGGTAGAGAGCAGCAAGCAAATTATAAACGGTTCTTTGAGTCAAATCATGAAACCTGCCTATTTAATACTCATCATAGAGCCGCAAATACTTCGGGCCCCTCCAATGTGATCATGCTCTCCAGCGATTCGCTCCGCTGTCGACGCGAAGTTTATCCTGGCATGCCGTGGCATCAGACAAAAGCTGGTCAAGATACAGTGAATCATCCAGGAGAAAGTGCCCACCAAACTCACAATGTACGGTAGCTTCGTCTTCATGTTCTTGGCATCCTTCATAGTCGCGGGCAGCGCGCAACAGAACGAATATGGTCAATGTGGAGGAGATGGATGGTGAGTTTCACCACAAGTATCGATGTTGTGATCGGGACAGGTGTTGATACGGTCTTATGTCTACAGGTCGGGCTTGACGACCTGCGTGGCGCCCTTTACCTGCGTTGAGGCAAACGAGTGTTAGTCAAATTCGGCCTGAACACTGCCAAAAGGGTTGCGAACTAATAGCTGATTTGTGACTGTTCAACTTGATGCTCTTCAGACTACTCGCAGTGCCTTCCGGGGTCGGGAACGGCTTCGTCTTCGTCCGTCCCCGTCGCCAGCAGCGCACCAGCCTCGAGTTCGTCCGCCACAACGGCACCCACGTCTACCGTGGCGTCGACCACGACGTCTTCAGCCGCAAGTCCTACCGGTTCTCAGATCCGCTCGGACCAAGACCCCGTTTTCCATTTCTACCTGCAAAACCAAGGTGTGCACTCTTAGCAGAGATGATGAAATGCGAGGACTGACCGGACTCTTCCGAACCATCTTATGTGGCACCTCAGACGGTGTGCCCGTTCTAGGTCCTGAAGACACCTCAGGCTACTTCGTCATAGACGGCACCATCGCTCTCAGCAGTACCACAGGCGACTCCCCTCTCTATCTCAATGTAGACGAATCAGCTACGGCGTCGTACAAACCGTTGACGTTGAATACGACTGCGACGACAACCGACTGGGGTTTGGAAGGCGATACGATCATCACGACGGATCCGAGACAGTTGAATTTCTTGGTATGCGCGACCAGTGACGCGAATGTGTGGAGTGTCTATTTGCAGGAGGGGAACGATGTGCCGTCAGGAGAGACGTGCTCGAATGATATTTCGCTACATTTGCCGTGTTTGTGTTGAGATGTCGTCAGAAAAATAGGTGATGGAGGCACGATTTTGTATACTGCTTACCGTTAATTGATGCATTATCCCGACCCCATTGGCTACCCGATGAAAGATTGATATGGGCCTCCGTCAGTTAGTTCCCTAGAGAACCACCCTCACAATCGATTGGACACTCAACCATAGGACTTAAGACCTCAAAACAGAATTGGCATAGAACATATCACCTAGTCGAGATAACAATGGGTCAAGCCATATTGATCAAGCGCCACCGCGAGCGGTGGGCAAAAATTCAGAATACAACAAGATCTCCACTCGCCGCATACTGAATCCATAGTACTGGTCAGTGGACCACGCAGATCATGAAAGAAGTAGATAGTAAGTAGATATCGGAAGGAAACGGACGAAGGGCCTCGCTGATGAGGATGAAATAGAAGCCTCAACGGAGGCAAACATACACGGAGGAATCAGACGACGCCGATATGATATTGACGTTTACCCCACATTTGTCGTCCACTTCAAGAGAAGCTTCAGTGCCAACAGAACGTGACGCAAGGCCCGCGTCCAAGCCTCTTCTTGGCTGAACTGAAGCTTGACGGAGGCTTCTCCTATCTTGTCCTTGACGATTCTGAAAGGCAAGTCGCTCAGGGTCAGACATGTCCTAAGAAACAAAGGTGATGACAACAAGCGAGAGAACGAACTGGTGTGGAAACTCTACGCTTGGATCCTGCGACTTTGCCCAGTCGATGATCTGCTTCAGGCACTCGAGGAACGCTACCATGGCGAAGTCGAACCGTCGATTGTGGAGCAATCGACCAAGGTGCAGATCACCAGAGCCATGAAGCTCGTATGTCGCCTTGTCGCCGGAGATTCGCTCGATACGAGAGAAGGAACCCATGGGAACAAGACGGTAACTGCACATCCGGGACAACATAAGATTAGTCACGACGGCGCAGATAAATGAGAGACCAAAAGACGGTGGAAGGACACCCACTTCTCGAACGTGAAATCAAGTTTGCGGGCGATGGTGTAGAGCAGAAGTAACGTCTGTCCCCATGCTGCATTGATTTCCGCCCATTCCACCTTTTGACAACACGAGTATCAATATATTTGTGTAAAAGGTAACAGAGGAGGGGTACTTACTGGAACTCCTGGCACTCTGCCCAAACGGAGTCCATTAATAGTTCCGAAGACACCGTCGTGCCCGATGCAAAAAGCATCGTTGTAAACGTTTGTACGCTCGAGGCGATCCAGTGTGGCCGAGTCCGCCGCATACGCGGCTCGTAGCGCAGCCAGCTGTGAGTTCTGTTCGGCTGATTTCAAGAGGTGTGCATTGTGTGCTCGCCAGAACCTAGTGAACGTTGTCTCAATAGAGGACTGAGAGTAATAGTAGCATAAGACGTACTCTTCCTCCTCTTCTTCTAACGCCTTTTCCTCCATTTCCAGCGCCCTCATTTCATCGGCGAGCTGCTCCCTCTCCCTTTCCGCCTCCCTCAACTGATCGACAGCAATCCTCTCGTCCTCCTTCAATCTCTCAATCCGACGTTCGGCCTCCTCCTTCGACAATCCATCCTTCTCCCGCTCCCTCTCCTTCCTCACTTCCTTCTCATACGCAATATATCCATCTCTCTCCTTCTTCGTCTCCTCTAGTTGCCTCGTTAGATTCGACATCAATATATGTGTGCATTCGGAGCATAGTGGATGGTCAACGTCCGTACGGGTCGATATGAGGTTCAACAACTTTTGCGTTGACCTGAGATGATGCGATAAAGGTGAAGGATTCGAAGGCATTGAATTGTGACGATCGCCTTGCCCGTCTCCTTCGCCACCGCTCCCACCAGACGAAGAGCCTCTCCCTCCACTGGCCCCATTCAAACCAATCCCATTCGCATTCCCCAGCGCCCTGCTCCTGTGACCCTGGGGTGATGAGGGGTCTGTTGACGGAATATTTCTGATGACACTATCCTGCAATAGTACGAAGCTTTCGTTTGGACCTAGCGCGCGCTGTGGTTGTTTGCCCTGTGCGCGAGGAGACAAGGACATGCCATGACCATTGGGTCTGACTCCATTGGCTTGTGCAGACGCTAGCCATGCAGCTTTGACGGATGGAGAGGCAGGTAATTGAGCCAATTGGTCGGCCTCAGACGAAGGTGGATGGTAGCCTGTGTTGAGATGGGAGGGAAGGGAGCCTACGATCATGTCATAGGCTGACGGAGCCAGGTCGACGAGGGACGAGTCTAACTGTCGATGGTAATGAGACACATCCTGGTGGGGATTTTGAGTCTACATACCTGTAGAGGGGCCTTGCACTTCTGACATACGAACGCCATGACTGCTTTCCTTTGAAGGGCTACAGGTAAGTTGAGGATGTGTGAACTCGTACACCCTCTCCTCTCACTGTCTCGACCCTTGGTGTGGCCCAATAATACTCACGCTTGTGCCACAGTGGCACTTTGGTGGCCCCATTCAGCCCACCATGTAAACCACGTTCGGCGTAAACGCGTTGATACAGGATGATCAATTCAAGCAAAGCATATACTACACACTAAGAACAGCACGCAAGGAATGACCGTCCAAGAATACGCAACAATCCCTCGGAGTTGTGCCCATCTGCCTCAGAACCCGCTAGCGGTGACCCGCAACTGATCAAGCTTCTTCAACACCTCGCTCACCGTCCTATCCAACTCTCCCGCGATCATACTCTGCTTCGCTGCCGGCAACCTCGCAAACGTCTCACACAAGTCACCATCCACAACAGCCTTCACAGGCACGTAGTAACCTCTCCAAGCCAGATGATCCCTGCCTACCAGACTAGTCTGTTCCGTGCGTATGTGCTGTTCGAGCGTGGATATGAAGTCGACGTCTTCCTTCGAGACGAGTGGCACGAGCATTCCAATCGTACCGTGAAGACCCGTATACAGCAAGACTTCTCTCCCACCAGCGACGAGCGAAACCTTGTGGATCGATGTGACCAAGTCGCCGACGTGGAAGTGGGCCAACATCGCAGTCTTGTGAGGGGCTCCCATGAGTATGCCCTTTTCGTGCAGGATGCCCGCTCCCGTAGGGTCGTCATCGACTTGGTCAGACACTTTGCTGTCCAGACGGTTGATGAAGATATTGCCGAATCGATCTCCTGCGGCGACGGTAGTGTAGTCAACCATGGTGGAGCATGTGACCCAGCGCGCTTGTGTGTCGTCAGCGAAGACAAGGAGCTTGTTTTCTGGTGCTTTGTAGACGGCGTATGCGATAGATTCTTGCATGTCGCCAACTATGATACGCGAACCCTGAGTGTTCAGGCTGATGATAGCGGAGGCGAAGGTCTGTGAAGTGGAAAGAAGTGAGCACCGAAGCACGAGTCTGGTGCGAAAGAGGAAGACTTGCCTTGCTCTCAGCTTTTCGCAGAAGTTTCTTCTTACCGATATCATAGATCCTTAGCGCCTTTCCAATACCAGCAACAAGTCTCCCTTGGAATGCAAGCAGTGACATCGGGATATCATCGGTTTCGGTCTGTGAAAGCACAGACCAATCAGCATCGCCCATGCTAAGCCCGAGGAAAACTATTCACCTTATGCAAGAGCTCGAGTCCTGCTCCATCATCCACGAACTTATATGTCCGTAGGAACCCACTAGTACATGACCGAGGAGCTAAGAACGTATCTTGCGCAGTACCGACCACTAAATGGTACTCGTTATTCCTCACGGAGAAAGGCACTATCGCTAGTGAGAATGCGGCCTCGTTGTTGTCAATCGGAATCTCAGCCACGGATTTTCCCTAGTGAATGTCAGTCAAATGATAATACCTCAATTTGGAGGAAGAAGTTACCTCAGCAGGGTCGACGATGCGGATACACGATGCCCATGTACCCGCCGGAGCTTTCGAACGTCCGAAAACTTCAGCCGGCAGCTCGAGCATTTCATCGTCTACCATTTTGCCTTGAGAACGCTGCGTTCTGACGTTAGTGCGCTTGAAGACCCCGAAGTGTAATTGGGCACGAACCAGCTCTGCCACTTTCTTAGCTGTTGCATCAGGGCCCGTGACTCTGTGGTCGGCCTCTATGATATAGAAATAGCTGTTCGACGGATGTGAGGCGAACTTGCGCGGCGTGTAGCTCAAGGGAATTGAGTCCTGCTTGAGTTTCGTCCCAAGCTTGGGCATTTGAAAGATCCTAGAGAGTTCCACGTCAGAATTATGCTTTACTCGTGCAAACATAGAGAAGAGAAGGGAGAGCTCAGTAGGAACAATTGGTATGTATAAAGAGTTTCGGCATCGGTTCATTGAATCCGTCCGATCCCTTGGAATCATCATAAAACGCACTGCAAGGAGAGCTGCAATACTCACCTCAACACGCTCCCAGTGATCCCAATCAGACCTTCCGGACAGAGCTCGGCAGAGAAACTCCAAGCAAAGTCGAGGTTATCAAAAATGAGCGGCGTGAAGTGCATCAGGTTCTGATGCGTGTAGTTGAGCCATGTTCGTGACGAGAGTGCGAGGATGGCGGGTTGATGTTGGATCTGTACTCGGATCAGGCGAACAGGCCGTGTACCAAGGAACCTAAGGATAACGATAAATATGTGAGAGGGGATGTTGAGGAGATGAGTGCTTACCTTGTTCGAGTGTCCGTTAGTTGGCCATTCACTGGGTCCAGCACCGTACGCAGCAGCACACCATTCTGAAGGCCAATATTCACGAACATCGTGGGTTGGCTCTTGTTTATCCCTGCGTCCAGCATATCCGCGATACAGAGGGCTGAAGGGGGCGCCGTAAGCGCTTGTAGACTGATAGTCTCGAGCGTGCTCTCCGGATCGAGGGAGATGATACGAACAGTCTGATCCTCACAACCTACGGCCTGGACATACAGGACAATGCATCAGCTAGGTCGCTTAGGTCGAAACGAATAAACAAACCAGATATGGCGTCCTCTGCCTTCCTTCCGGAACTTCACCGATGCTCAGGGCAAGCACGGTACTGCCCATGGCCTTCCGATCCTGATACTCATTAAGTTGTCCATCCAAATCGAGCTCGAAGTAGACTAGCTCCGCAGAGCTCAACGCAACGACAACCTGACGTTTGTTCGTTGTCGCCGAGACGATAGTCTTACCCTGAGGAACTCGCCATTCGTTGACTCGTCGATCAGCAAGAACATGGCGGATACCATGTGGATGAACTTGCAACAGTGCATCCGCGCCGATTTGCTGAACCGCGAGAGTAGGTGCAGAGGACAAGAAACCGGTATCTTGAACTTCCTCGATGGTCTCGCCGATTGAGAGCACGAGTGTACCGTTGACGAAAGAGAGAATGATGTATGAGTCATAGGGAGCTATGCATCGATGATCATGGTAAGCGGGAAGCGAAGGAGTGCCAGAACGGAGAACAACTTACCATCCTCTCTTGTTTTTGTTGTCCACACAGCGTTTGGAATACCGGGCAGATCCGAACTGACCGTCTCCTCGACCTCCAAACCGTGACGTAGCGTACGGAACGTACTACGAGCGCCTCGTCCACAAGCAGTGAAAATTTGGGGAGTATCAGAGTTTGGCAGTAGATTCATGACCTTGGAGTCGATCACCGGCGCCAGAGACTCAAGCTCGTCAGCGAGTGCGAGATTATCCAGGGGGTGTGGGCGGAAGTGCGCTCGAGGTAGTGCTGCTGATGGATCGGCCATTCCGAACGAAGGATAATCGGTTGAGCTGAACTCTGGCTCGTTGTCATCGTCGCCGAGCTTTTGGAACTGGTATAGTTGACTAGCAAATTGATGTCAGCTACGGGCAACGCTCAAGATAAGATAACTATGCTTACTGGTTTCCGAACTCCGACGCTACAAAGAGGAAACCAGATTTTAGAATACACAAGCTGGAGGCGACAGGCACAGTATCAAAGTACTTGATCTTCACCGCCTTGACCTCCTCCTCTTGGTGCTCAATCGTAACCTTGTACAAGTCACCCTCCTCGCTCTGCAATAAGAAGAAGAAGGCTCCCTACAATAACAAAGGTGAGAGAAAGGTCGCCTTTGGAATGCACTCTGATGACGGACCTTCATTTTGTGCATGACGGCAGAAGTGATGATGAGCCCACGGTCGGGATCCTCGAGAGGGTGTCGTCTTCGAGGGATAGGAACGCGGTGTTGTGGGACGTCAGTATGTCGGTATATGATGTGGTCTTCGCAGCACACCAATACACCGGAGGGGCCATCATAACGATCCGATGATGCGAGCTGACCACCAGGAACTTGTACGAGCAGGTTTGCTCGTGGGTCGGTTGGTTCGCTCCATTTACGGACGACGTGATTAAGTCCGAGATCGAGCTCGTAATATGTTAAAACCTACCGAAAAAGTTAATTTGACCCAAGAGGTAGACAGTTGGGAGGCGCGCACCTTGTCAGCGTTGTTGAACGCCTCTCCCGTAGGATCCTGGTCCGACTCTGTATAGTCCACCTCCAGAGCAGCGAACATCGGGTTCTCGAAGCCTACGTCAAGACCAACAATGTGATGGATGATGGCCGCATTTTTATGAGCTTCCAACGGCGAAGAGATGGTCAAGTTGGCGGCCGCGTCTCGATTGAGGATGTAAACGAGCTTGGCCTTCTCCACAGCAGCGACCATAACGCTACGTCCCTTGGGGTCGGTCGCAAGATATTGGCCAGGTACGATCCTCCTTGCACCCGACTTCCCGTATGTCTCCTGGTGCACCTTGACGAAGCTACTAGTCTTGGGGTCATACTCAAGGATGACGATACGACCTGAATCCGAGCCTACTATGGCGTAGTCTGAGAAAACCGAGTATGTGAACAACGAAAATGAGAACACTTGATACGTACAGAGGCTCACCCTTAGTGCCGCCTGTCAACCGAAAAGCAGCGAGCGAGCGTATTGAGCCAAAAACGTCGCTGGCGACGACGGGGACAAGTTTTCCGGTCTGTACATCTGGTCGAAGTAGCTCGAGACGTGTCCCATGGGAAATGATGATTTCTTGTGCTCTGACTCCAGAAAAGTTACCGACGATGGCTTGGGTAGCTGCCGAGGGTGGCTGGAGAGTCAAATTATACAAATGCATAACCGCAACGAGCTAACGAAAGCCTTGCTGACTGGCAATAGGCAAGCTGAGGCTTGCGTTGACCGAGAAGTTGAGGACGACGTGGGATGGGGGTGGTTTGAAAGACGCGTAAACCTGAAGTGGAACGTCTCTTCAGTCAGACGCGCTCTGGCGTCCCCCGGACACCGCCGAAACACGCCACAAAAAGGTCTATTCGAAAGGGTTACAACTATAACTACAAACTATCATAAATACAGGCACTTGGCTAGATGATACAACAAGTGGGGGAAATTTTCCGCTATCCTTTCGCCTTCCCAGGTTTTCCTTTGGCTTTTGAAGTCTTCACAGTCTTCGCTACACCCACCTTCCACCACTCCTTCTGTTCTGATTCCACCCCGCTCATCCGACTGGCATCTGGTTTTCCTTTCTTTCCCGTAGTCCTTGCATTGGTGCTTGCCATCGCCTTCCTGTCTGTTTCATTATCTTCATCTTCATCTCTCACATTCCCTGCTCTCGCTTCACCCTGCGCAGCCCGGATCGCCCCTCTACTCAAACACCAGTCAACGTGAGCATTCAAGGCCATATTATCCGCAAACTTCTCATCACCACAGATCGGACAGATCATGTCAGCACTGTCAGACTGTTCGGTGAGATGCGTCGTGTGAGCACCTGTGGACGAGGATGCGGTGGTAAGATCGTTCTGCCAGTCCGCCACACTAACTCTCGTGCGTCCAGGAACATCCGAGCGAGGGTTCGACGATGTTATTGTGCTGTGCGGCTTCGCTGAACGAGAGGCGCTGACGTCCAGAGGTTGTGAGGAGGGTCCAGGAGCCGAATTCGGTGGTCGTGGTCTGGTACGCGGTGCCGTAGAATCAGGCTTCGTAAAGTTAGATGTGTCCTGTACGTGTGGCTGCATATCCCATCCTTCCAGCTCGAGTTCTTGTTCCTCTTCATGATATCCAGGCATAGAGTCTTCATCCACCGGATGTTCATCACCATCTACTGCAGAGTATTGAGCGATAGGTAGCTCGTCGTTTTCCGGTCCCTCCATCTGATGGTGAATGGTTCTCTGTCTCTTCGCGGATGAGGATGGACCACTGGTGCCGGCAGACTCAAAGAACTGGGAACAACGCATCAAGAAACGTCGAGAGACTATCAACTGGGCCAAATAAAAATAGCTTACACGCTTGATCCCCGTCGCCGGTTCTTTCTTCTTCAAGTCTTTCAACTTGGTGACTCGGAGTCCGATAAGCCTGAGCTTGAGAGGCAGTTCTGGAAGCAAAAGATCTCTGCCTGTCGCGAAGAGATCGTCCTTCTTCGTGATCCATCGGTTGAACGACTTTGCACGAGTAAAGACTGATGATACACCCATGGTATTCAGTCGTGACTACAAGAAGTGCAGGGGGAAGACTGTACCTTGATACGTGTCAAGTTTATATTTCAAGGTGACCGTCCGTCCAGTCCAACCACCTCTCTCCATATCCTCCTCTAGCTCTGTCGCAACCTCATCCAGCTTCTGCAGAATCTTGTCTTTGTCACCAAGAGTGTTGAAGGTCCTATCGGAGGGTAAGCATTACCTAGAGGATGACACCCTGTAGGAGAATTACCGTTCGGAACCTATGCTCTTCCTTTCTTCCCTCTCCCAAGGTTGAACCACGTTCGACGCAATCCCCAAGTGTGTTCGCAACATGAACACGAGGCCGAAGTGTTTGTCCATCAAAGACAGTACGGCGCGGTGAGTGTAGATATCCCCACAAGTCTGTATAGATATTATCAGGTTGAAACTACGAGGGGACTAGACTAGACACGACTAGACAAAGACTGCACGAACCTTGATACCGATGGACTCTAGCAGCCGTTCATTGACTCGACCGACGCCAGGAATCTTTCGTATGGACAAATCGCGCATGAATTCGATTATAGCCTGCGGCTCGTGAGGCAAACGGAATTGCCCATTGGGTTTGTTCTGTCGGCAAAGCGGTGAGTATAAGAGCGGTACTGGTCATGAGCTCAGTCAAACAGGCGGACCTTGTCGGAGCATATCTGTCAATGCACCGCATCATCAATACGAGCCTGGTCAGTCATGATCCATTGAGGGCAACGCAAATGCGACGCGGAGCCTCACTTTGGCTAACATCTGAGTCAATGTATCAGCCCTAGAACCATATTATATGCGGGGAGATGACCACCTTATTTGCTGCAATACCTGCACTGACAGTCAAAGTAGTCTCGTCAACCACCTGCTGTCGCATCTGGCGCACACACTCCTCAGGGTCAATCCCATGGTCTCTGCAATATTCTGTGATACTGTTAGATTAATATTGCATGAGCATAGCCTGACCAACGACACCTTGGTTAAAGACACGTACTTGAGATATCCCTCGTCGACACTTGCGGCCAACATATTCGGGTCATATTGCCTAAATATGCTCATCACTCTCTTCGACATCTCACTATACCGTGCCATGTTTATAGGCACGAAAACCATCTCCGGACACAATTTCTGTGCGATGAATCCCGGCATACCAGAACGCACGCCAAACTTGCGAGCCTCGTAAGATGCCGTGGTTAACATGCCCTTTCCGACCTGGGAGGTAAAGGGCGTCAGGTTATGTGAATAGTCTGGCACGATCAAGAGCCCCAAAAACAGATCAATGTCGTACCCCGAATGGCTTTCCAGCGAGCTCCGGGTTGTGCAGCAGCTCGACGTTAGCGTAGAAAGCGTCCATGTCGACGTGAACGATGTATTGGGAGAGGTCTCGCTGAGCTTCGATCTCAGCAAGCTATGACAAAAGGTTCAGTAAAACAATGCGAGATCTGGGCCAAGAAATAGACACACCAGATTGTTGACCTTCTGTTCAATCTTCTCTACCCAAATATGTCGGTATTGTTCAGCATATGTGGTAAAGCGGGAGACTGACGAAGATCCACCCCTCGAAGGGCCTCATCTCTTTCCTTCAGTATCCGCTCTATTCTCTCTGTCAAATCCTTATCCTTCCGCTTCTCATTCTGCAGTTCAGATGACCGCCACGCCAGGACGACGCATTAGTATGACACAGAATATTGATGAGGGCAGCATCGAACGAGCCTCATAGAACGCAGAGCCTTTAGATGCCTCAGCAATGATTCGATTAATGTCCGTTTGATCCTTAGCAAGTCTGTTGAAGAAGTAGCTTGAGGTAAACCACAGCTCGAGCAGAAGTCATATCGTTCAGGCGTACCCAGCTTTGGTGGTGGATGGACCAGCAAGTCGCTTGACAAGGCTAGCGGTATCTTGAGAAGGCTCTGGCGCCGCCATGCTGTTTTCACAACAAACTAGGATTGAAAGGATCCAAAGCAGAGCAACGGATTCGATACGAGCCAGATACTTATGTGCTTGTCCAAATGAGAGCCTATAATTGGGCGGCGGAAACTCATGAACGCGTCGGGCGCGTCGCTGAGTCATTCCCAAGTCACACTCACGTGGCTGCGTCGCGTCGCGTCGTCGATTCACCCTGACACGGTGGCTCACGGGTCTTCCATGAAAGGGGGTTTTTTTTGACAGAGAAAAAAAGGAGTTTTTTGGTCAAAATTTTGGAGGCACCAGCTAACATACTCAGCTGCTGATGTTAGTATTCGCACTAGTACTACTGTAGTTTGACATGAGCAAACGGCTGGTGTCAGTGTGGCGTGGGGCCACAGTGATAGCCCATTGCCCGTGAGCGCGGACGCAAGACGAGCTGAAACGATATGAGAGTAGGTGTACTAGTTAACACGTTATGCACATACTTTCGAAGTGCAGGAAAGTGCAGGAGGCAAAGATATCGAATATTGTGGACCTACAAGCATACACAAGCATACACACGGGCGGACCGAATTCAAGGCCCGCCCCCGGCCAATGAGAAGCCGAGACCTCCACCACCTCCTTCTTCAATCTATCCAGCACCATCGCCTGCATCGCACACCACCACAAGCCGCCCGTACTTGCCACAACATCCTTTCCATTCGCCTCAATCGACTTCCAAGCGAAATGTGAGTCGCGCCTCGTCCCTCTACCCACCTTCTCTTCGTTGACCATTCCATCGAACTCACAGTCATACACCTCATCACCTGCCTGTATCTGCCTTCTCACCTCCCACTTCTTCCTCAAAAACCATGGACAACCAACCCCCCGCCCCGCATTCAAATCAGCTAGGTGAAGTGACACTTCATCAATTCCATACTCTTCTCTGGCTGATAGTCCTTCACTTCCGAATACGCCAAAGGCATCCCTCCAAAACACTGCCGCAAGTTCGGCAAGCAGCACGGTAAGTCGAAATCCACAAGGGTCGTGACTGGGCGAGGACTTTAGGTTGAAGCTGATGATACCGATGACTGCAGCCAACGCGCGTGAAGAGGCGGTCAGGATACCATCGTCAGCAGAGGCGCTGGCATACCTGTTCAACCTACAACAGAGAGGCGACCAACTCGGTGAGGCCCTTCAACATTCTTGGACATCCTCAGAAACTGATGCATAGGATACACTGTAGTCGCAGACGGATGGCATGACGCCGCGCCAAAAATGCGAAGGAAGGTAGAGCAAATCCAGAAATCTCTTGGTAAGCTATTCGTCTTCAGCCATCTATAACGATCAACGATTAATATGGAAGGTCCGTAGGTCCTTTAGGACGACTGAGCATGAAAGACTGCGCCGGGGGAGGCATTGCGGTTGGACGAGCTGACGCTGGGGCTAGGGGTGAGTATCACGATATGCCGTGTTGGACCCAACGTCGCTCACAGTCTTTCCTCCACCCCAAGGAACGAAGAGAAAAAGAGCTCCGGCGGGGCCTCCCACTCGTACGTCGGACAGGATCAAAGAAAAAGCTATGAAGAAGGCCGCCGTTTCACTGGCCAACGACGGCACCTCTGGGACCCCTGTTCCTCCGCCGAACACAGTGGCCAATGTCGCCGGAGACTCTGGTGCTCTCAAAGCGACCATGCAAACTTCTGCAAGCGGTGGGGAGCCGCAGACTAACAGCTCTGATGCGTCTCGTGCGGTGACAAGGCAGATGAGAGACTCGACGGGCACCGGGCAGATTTCAAAGCCACAACCGGCAGAAGAGGAATTTACGGTCTCCAAGGAGAACCTGCCAGCATCAGGACCAGCCACCTCGACGGGAATAGCTCAGAATCTGTCTCCTGGTCGAAGAGTTACGAGTGGCCACAGGCCTGCCAACCCACTGAATCCGACCCAGGAGAACTCCACGGCCGAGGCTTCTCGCCCTCCTCAAGGAGTAGACGAGACCAAGGAGCCGTCCCTTAAGAAGAAGCTTAAAGTTTTTCTAGCCGTATACTCCGAAGATGGTCGCCGGGTTTTGGTGGACGTCTCCAAGTAAGGACGCCGTGACCCGGAGCAAAGCCAGTGGTCAGCCCATGGATGAAGACTTCGAGATCAAGGATTGTACTATACCGCGCAGAGGATACGGAGGAGTGTACTAATAACATATCATAGCTGTGTTGCGCAGGAGCCTTCAGCGTCTTCAATGTTGTACTGTGGACCAAGACGACCGTGGTTCGAATGTACTTGATTGTAGATTGTGATTTGCAGGGTGGCAGGTTGTCGTGCGCGGACGAAGCTCCAGAGAATTATATTTATTTAATATCGACGTCTGTAGTCGAGCAAAAGCAGCATTGAGGCAGGAAACTCGGTCAAGACGCTGAACTTGGAACTGTCTTTCGCTTCTCCCGCATCCTCGGGGCCACTCGGCACCTCCTGGCAGCCAATAAAATCATCTAAATTGTCTCTCTCAGCCGTGACACTGCCACGCGATGATCTTTGATGCTGCCACATTTTGTTCGATTCTTGTTCGATTGACCCCACGAGCACAATCAAATGTGGGCAACCTAGTTTGTCACTGAAGGTTCGCAGCATCACCTCCGTTATCACTCTCGATCATTGTATGGAGTCGTACGTTGTCCTTAATGCCACCACTCCATCGAAAGCAACACGACTCAGCACACCCAGAAGTATCGCAACAAGCACACGAAACGCACGTCTTCCTGTTCCCAGCATGATGACATGGCTAGTCAACTAGTCACGCCCCCAGTAGCTGATTCAGCCCGAGAGAAGAATGCGAAATTCCAAACATAGATCATTCAGCTTTCCCTGTCCAGATTATCTCACATATAAAGTGCGTGTCCTGCGCTCTGTGGGATAACATATCATCTCTCCACTTTCGCACTTTCTTGACGCCCACATACTTCGAGAATCTCAAGTTCTTCGAATCATGTCTACCACCGAGAAACCTTTGATGCTTTACACGGGGAAGACCCCTAATGGGTTCAAGGTCACTGTGTTCCTTGAAGAGTTGAAGGCGGCGTATGGTGGCCCGGATTACGAGTGCGCTCCCTTATGCATCCCTATCATGCATGCTGAGGATTGACTGACATGTTTCATCGTCGCAATCAGCTGGATGGGCATCGACATTTGGACGAACGTTCAGAAGGAACCATGGTTCGTACTTTATGCCCTCTCCACTGTCTTGTCCCAATATACTCAGAATGACCTCCCGCCATCCGACCAACCTTTGTACCTCAGGTTCATCAAGCTCAACCCCAACGGCCGTATTCCCACCCTGACCGACCGCTCTCGGGGAAACTTCAACGTCTTCGAGACCGCAGCGATCCTGCTTTACCTCGCGCAGCACTATGACAAGGAGGGCAAGTTCTGGTTCGATATCGCGAAGGAGGCGGACGATTATAGTGAGATGTTGCAGTGGATCTTCTTTGCTGTGAGTTCTCATGACTGGGTGACGGAACGATCTGATACGAATGTTGATGTTTTGATTTAGCACGGTGGTGTGGGTCCTATGCAAGGCCAAGGTACGCAGGCCGTAGCGTAATATGCTCAGGCTCACGACACTGTACTCACTGGTGTTGCCCCTATCTAGCCAACTTCTTCACGCACTACGCCAAGGAAGATCTTCCTTACGCAAAAGAGCGTTCGTGCAACTTCCATCCTTCTCTGACGTTCGAGTCAGCCATTTACTCATCGGTCGTTGGCAATCAGGCTACCGGAACGAGACCAAGAGGCTGTATGGTGTGTTGGAGATCCGTCTCAAGGACAGGGATTGGCTCGCTGGACCCGGCCGCGGAAAGTATAGCATTGCGGACATCAATGTTTGGCCCTGGTACGTCTACGCAATTTCCTGCTCCAAGCTGCCGACAAGTATGGCTGACAGACTCGGTGGTTGGTAGGGTAAGAATCCATGCATACTCCGTCGTCGACACTTTGGATGAGTGGCCTAACCTCAAGGTCAGTACAATGTTTACTCAATATGCTTTTGATAATGTATACTCAACGAAATTTGCGCTATGTTGTGGGTGATGATATGTAGGCATGGAAGGAGAGAATCGCGGCTCGTCCTGCGGCTCAAGCTGGTATCGATGTTCCTCCTGCCGAGAAGAAGTAAAGCTTTGCGTTCACAGAATGCAGCGCAGGTCTAACAAGGTTGTACGGATAGAAGCAGACTCTAGGTAGTCGTGATGAAGCAATGTCAATGTCATAATTCTTGTGTTTGAACGATAGGACATCAGAACAGGCTGGCCACACCGGTCTCGTTGCCTCCAGAGATCCGGTACCGTAAATACCGTGGAAGAGCTTCTCCTACTCTTCTCCCGACCCTGCGCAAATAAGATCTGTAAAAGGTGTTGGGCCACCGCCCTTGAATCCTGCCCTCAGAAGTATCGCCCACATCCAGTACTCTTCTACTTGCGATGGGTAGGGTGCCACAGCGGAAATGTAAGGGACGCCACCTCATCGCTGGCCAATGAGCGCTCGCGGCACGGCGCCGACATCAGTCAGTCAAGTCGACCAATCCAGTGCCGCATTGGAGACCCACAAACTCACCGCCGCAAAGCACTCTGTCATCTCATCAGCACCTCGTCCTTTCACTCTTTACTCTTCGCCGGTTGTGCAACCCTCTCAATCAACCCCCACTCAAAGAATAATTCGTGAAATATGTCGGGAGCAGCGTCGGCCGCTGGAGCGTCCAGATTCCAGGCATTCATGAATCACCCTGCAGGTGCGTGATGTCTGCTATCGTATTGTGCCAAATACCTAGGTACTAACCTCATGCCTTCTCTTGTGTCTATCTTCATCTCGTGCCTGGAAAATGCTGCGAATTGAACTCGTCGCGGGCTGGGGTCACAACTGGGATGACGGTTGGGATGAACAGGGCCGAAAACGGTGTTCTTCTGGGGACCAATGATGAAGTGGTGCTTGGTTATCGCGGGTGTGAAGGATCTTGGGAGGCCCGCTGAGAAATTGAGTGTGTCGCAGAACGTTGGTGCGTGCGCTTTCTTTTCTTCGTCTCTTGCCTGTTCGCTCGCGGACGAGGGTCTTGCGAGTGCAGAACGCTGAGACTTCGCATTCGTCAATGGGCGTCGTGAACCGTGTTTAGCGCTGGCTGCTACGGGCTTTATTTGGGTACGATACTCGATGGTCATCACGCCTGTGAACTACTCTCTCGCTGCAGTGAGTCCTCTTATCTCACTGGGATGCTTGTCTGGGTATCGGACGTAGTAATTGACTCTGTTGTGACTCTGTGAAGGTCAACTTCTTTGTCGGCTCGACAGGGTTGGCACAGCTGGCGCGCATTGCTCAGTAAGTCTCCACGTATATCTTGGTCTGCGGCCGTCTAACACCCGACTCTGCCTGTGGTGCAGGTACCGCTCGAGTCTGAAGGAGGAGAAGAAGATCGCTGCTTGATACTTCGACGTCTCCGTTCTACCACACTTATTCTATGCGATATTGTCTGTATTTGTGCAATAGACTTCCTCTGCATCCCCTCACGCCACCGCAAAAATTGCGTATAAAATACATGAGATCACGTACGACGACTTCGACCGGTACAAAAGCAACCAAGAAAGTCTAGCAATGTATCCGTGTATCATTACCTCGAGCCCGAACTGCCTTGAGCCTTCGACTTCGCCTTTCTTGAAGGCTGCTTCCTCGTCCCCGTCCTCGAACTTCCCTCGCTCTCTTCACGACCCATGTTATTCACGTATCCCTTCGCCATCTCCCACCAAGTCCCTGCACCTAGCGTCTCCGCAAAACCATCCACAGCCTTTCTCAGCTCTTCACTCACGTCCTTCTTGTCCTTCCCATCGGCTCCTTCTGAGTATTGCCAATCGCGATGACGATCAAAGGACTCCCAAGCTTTCGGACGAGTGCCACGTTGCTGTGTTCTTGAACGCGAGCGTGAGGACGTCGATCTCGAATTGCCAGCAGCGTTCTGGCCTTGTCCGTTCATCATGTCGAGTACGAAGCCCGTCATCATACCCAGTATGCCACCTCCGCCACCCGCGCCACCCCATCCTACGCCTTGCCCTCCCTCACCTTGCGTACCCATGAAATACCCCGCACCTGCTGCCAGAGCCCCAATTATCGTCCCCCACTTGACAAACCAGACCCCTGTCCTGATCATCCATGATGTTGTGCGGTAGAAGCTGAGGAGCGCGAGATAAGACGCAAGGACCATGATGAGTGGTGGCAGAACTGTTTCGGCATCCCATTCCCAAGGCCTGGCGCGCACGAGGTTGAGTATGAGAGAGATGAGGGCTGTACATAAGGCGAGGATATGGGAGAGTAGGAGGAACAGAAAGTCATAGAGCGGTGGTGGGAGGTGGTCGGCGAGGAAGTCGAGAACGGGGTCGAGGAAGGGGGGTAGTGTGAAATCGGAGGGGTTGAAGGCATCCATTCTGCTAGGATGCCCGAGTATTTTCGAGGCTTTTCTATCGATTTTTGCGGACGAGCCTGGGTATATGTCTGGTGCGTGCGACAGCCTTTCCGAATGACTGACGCTCACAAGCACAGGCGACCTCGTGGCGAATTGCTATGGATGGACCTCGGTTATTCCGGCCGGCGATTGTCAGGTAGCGGACCGATGCAGGAAGTACCTTTCTTTTCCCTGCGCCACCTGCCTTGTGCGGGGCGCCGCATTACCATTTGCAGGTTGATTCTAGGCATCAAACATTTCCGCGGCTCAGCGGCGTCCGCTCGGCGCGACCCGGGTGGCATTTTCGAGGGTCACCATCACGATATTCATACTCAGACGGCGTTGGCCGAGATGCCAGCAAGAACGTATAAATATTGGTCCCCCTGTTTTGCTTCCTCCTTCCCAACCAACCCCCATCATCCACTCACCAGACTTCCGTCAACCTATCCCCTTCATACCACCTGTACCCACCTCATACCTTCTTTGTCCATATATCTGCCATGGCTTTGAAGAGGAAACTCGACTCTCACTCCGGTGACAACGAGCGCAGTGTATGTTTTGGTATACTCCTTCTCTAAGACGCGCTTATACCTATCTATCTCCGCAGACAAAGCAGCTCAAGCTTGTCCCTTTCCCTACGTACGAGCCAGACAATGACGTCTGCATGTTTGACGCGTCTTCCGACCAAGACCTATTGACCGTCGACCCCCACCACGGTCGTTTCAACTCCACCTCCAGCGCTGTCTCGTCTGATGCCGAGTCCCGTATGTCTTACAGTCCCCTCCCCCGTGCTCTCACGTTTTGAAGCTTACTTCCAGCGGTATATCCTGCGTCGTTGTCAGCTCTCTACCCACCATTCACCGTCGCCCCCGGCCAATTCTTCGCCCCCAGCGGCCGTGTGAATACTGATTCTCACAATTTCTCGAGGTACTCTCCTCCTCCTCAGAGGCCTGTCGGTATCTTCGAGCCCAGGCGGTCGTTCTCTCACAACGGGTTAGTCTCCCTCAGACTTATGCAACCGGACGTTTGTCATTTTACAAAACATCTCTAACCATATTCCACCACCTGCATATATGCGCCCGATAACGCCATTCAGTTCCTGCACTCAAATTCCGAAGCTTCGCGTCGCCTGCTCTTCCGGTGTACAAGGCCAGAGGTCCATGTGGAGCCACTGCGAACAATGTGGCGCCATCGAAATGATCGACCCCGACTACTGATTCGACTTCGACATTTAACCAGTCGCCACTCGACAGCCCTCCCGACTAAACATGGCCGACTTCGCCTCCTGCTCGACCATTATTATGCGACTGTTTATTTCCTCTCTATTGCGTTTGCTGCTTCTTGTGTGTAACATCTCTCAGGCGACATTACCGACTCCATCATCCTACCATCACCTTCTTGCTCGACCACCCTTTCCCTCGCCTCCCCTCCTGTCTCATCATTCACTCTGTCGACATCTCCCATCCGGCCGACTCATCTACAAAACCGACTTCGACTTCGACAGCGCGCCACCGCCATCGCTATCACCGCCACCGCTATGACCGCCACCGTTTCTCTTGCTTTCCTCCCGTCCAATCCCCTACATCATTTTCCACTGCCTGTATCGTCTCGTCTCGTTTCATCCTTTGCCAAAAGCCCGAAAATGTCAACAATTGCCCGTTTGTCTGCCTGTCTGTTATCGTCTCGTTCCGCCCATGTCTCGCTTTCTTGGACTCTCATACTGCTACTACATCCGCCCACCATTCCATCCCCATTCCCAAGTTCTGTCTCACTCTATCTTATCCGCCGCTTCGTTCACGTTCCAGATTCTTTCGACATCCGCGATTACTGTACATAGATTGCTTTCCCCTGTAACTTTTCCCCCTCGGTTTTGCTCCGTGTTTGACAACTGTGATATATTTTGGGTCTTGCCCTCATGGATCTCACACTGTGTGAGCATGCTCGCAACGAAGCTGGTAAATGACTGCTCAACCTATGATATCTAAGTTATTCATGGGTAGTGAACATTGACACAGAAAGGCCAATTAAAATCGGTTTGCGGGTGCGCACGTTCCGAGTAGACAAGAGACAAGTCCCACGAAAGAGCATGAAACAATCATGAAGATAGTCACACAGCTGTCTGTCAGCTCGTTGCGTGTACTGCCTGCCATACTATCAATGGCCCTTCGTTCGGACAGTGTGAGAACACGCCCAATTCCACATCGTTTTCCCCATTCAAGCTTTCATAAAGCATGCTAAATCACACCTAGACCGTCTGCGAAGTCATTTGAGTACATTGAGTACAATAATGGCAGCGGGAGATCGAATGGGGAGGGGGGGTTTCGGGCACTTTGGCGGGCGCGGC
Organism: Stereum hirsutum FP-91666 SS1; assembly: GCF_000264905.1. NCBI lineage: Eukaryota > Fungi > Basidiomycota > Agaricomycetes > Russulales > Stereaceae > Stereum > Stereum hirsutum. The sequence goes on from NW_006763148.1 coordinate 1,259,106, forward strand.
TGTCCGAACGGCGGCGCCACTGCCCCTAGGACGACGGCCTTCCTCTTGAGCAGTCTACAACAAAACCGCGTAGGCATGTACTAAGACTTAGGTAGAGTAGGGGGCATCATGTGTGCCAAATCTTGTGGCAAGAGAACTCGTACTGCGTGAGCTAATTTTTTCGCAGTCCGGACTCATTGTCCGAACGAAGGGCCAGTGATGAGTAGTACGAATCTACGGTCGGAGGTTGGAGTTGGAGATGAAAGGCTCGTTGCCGCACCCATGGGAAAAGACTCGCCAGCATCGCGATACCGCCCCGCAGAGTTACAGGACTCGCACGCTCTCGCACACTACATATGTTTCAGTCGTGACGAGACATGCGTGAATGTGAGATTCATAGGAAGGAAGGGGCCGCGTTGCGAGGAACTGTCGGAGGGTGGGTGTAAATAAAACAGCATCGACCCCGACGTGTCCCCACGGTTCGAAGGACCGCCACCGCCACTATCTGTTCGTGTCAACTTCCAGACAAGAACTTGAAGAAGTGACGCTCGTACATAAGTACGACGGTCCGAAGCAGTGCAAAGACGATGATGCTGAGCTCGTTTGAAGCAAGAGGGCGGAACGAGATGCCGAGTAAGTATCATCGACTGCACTGATAGGCGGAGCCCCTGGGGATATCGACGTGCCTGTAACAGCGCTGAAAGAGATTTCAGTACGTTATTGTGCATATGTTCTGAGCTCTTCCAGAAGAAATTCCAGGCGAAACAATGTTTTATGAAAGAATGCGGTGAGATGCGGTGTCGGAGGACGTGTGGCGCAAGTACGTTGATTCACGAAGACTCGCGGGTGCACGTCTGTGTGGTCTAACAATAACCGGAGGGCGGCGATGCAACAGAGGTGCGGGTTTGCATACGTATCACTCATCGATGGCAAGAATGTTACAAATATGCCTGAACATTCAAGGCCCAGGGACAGTGAGGAATGCAGCTGGTCATGGGCCACACTGGCAGTGTCCTGCGATGACGCTGCAGTAAGCTCCGACTCGGAGTCAGTGCGACCACAGAAAACGAAAGGGGAGGGCATATTTGGAATATAATAGACGTGCTTGATCAGCACTGCTTGAGACCGTGATGTATTTCTCGCATGCATTGATGTGGCGAAAGCGGGTGGCGTGAGAGGATGCAGGGTGGGGCGAAAGCGGTGAAAATGCCAGACGATAGGTGTATAAGGAGCCAAAATCTGAGAGGCGTCGATCCCGCAGCAGAACACGGCATGGAGATTGTCGGTCGTCTCGTTAATCGGGAGGCTCACTTACCTGCTATAAGTATCACTACTGATAGTCCTTCGCTATTGGATAATGTATTGGCAGTACTAGTATTTGGTGGAGGCTAAGACAGCAGGCTGAGAAGAGGAGGTACTCTAAGGGTATGATGGTCAGCGGGCTTCAAAGAACAGGACGTTAGAGCGACAGGTGTAGGTTCTCGGTCACCTTGATAAAGTGCATCAAGGCAGCAGATGATGTGAGCACCGTGACCGGGCTTGACTTTATAGCAATCCATCAACCTATACTGACGTCTCCTCTGAATGACCGCCCTGTGCTGGCAAGTATAGCATGACTCCACGACAGAGTACCGAACGAGTGTTACCCATCATCTACCCTGAGTTGATTCAATGATGGAAGTGGGGCTTCGACTCCCAAGCGTAGGACAAGGAAGGAAGGGACTCACGACTCGGTATCTTATGCCTCAGTGCATACTAACTTGATCGCGTATGTGCCGATGTCGTTTTCGGACCACAGTTTCCCTGTCGGAGCGCTGTACGGGAGGCCACCGGTTCATTTCATACACTTGCCCTCCGGGCGCCACCTGGTCCCTCCTATGGGTCGATTAGCAACCACTGCCTTCAGCTGTCCATTATATTCAAGTTGTATCTTCTGGCCAATTTGGCTTCACGGAATGAAGACGGCGGGCCAGTCTCGCGCCAGGGCTTCGCCCAGCCTCTTTGTGGCCCGCCTCTACGCGCGGGGGCTCCGCCCCGCGCGATGGTCTGCGATCTTCTTTGAAGAGCGTGATAAAAATTACTAGCCGCTAGTACTAACGACCCACTCTTCGAACAAGTGGTGGATGCCACGACCATCTTTCAGTGTTGTTTCAGTGGTGAGCTTGCGCTCGGCTTGAACTTCAGTGCTAATGCACTTGAGTACTGTAACACTCCCTGAATCTCGCCACAGCTGCAGGCCGCGAGGTGAGAGCACAGTGCCCACTTTTTTGCGTCCTTTACATGAAAGAATCTCGACATCCAGAATACGGCGCAGGGAGGCACTGCTAGTGTAAGAGTCCTTCCCAATGGGGCAGGTCGACTGGAATCTCGTCGTTTGGGACATTCGATGCGTGGGAAGTAGGTCCTAATGGGGTAGGAGGGGGGTGTAGACGTCGTTAGGTCTTTCGCTCGCGTGGTGGTATGTCCCAATGGGGCAGGAGGGGGGTTTTGAGCTCGTCAGGTATCCCAGAGCGTGGGAGGAGTTGTCCTAATGTGGTTATTTAAATCATTGCAAGACCTGATCCCTGTAGGGACCAGGAATATTGCAGCCACTCTACCCCTCACACCTTACTCAAAGTATCACAGCGTCTCACTGCATAGAATCTTCCGCATACATTGCCTTTTACCATCTACTAAACTCTCAAGCACTGGGACGACCATCATTTGATGCTATTGAAGAGAAGGACGCAGAGACAGGAAGTGTCGTCGGGATGCTCATGGTCTCATGGTCTCATAGTGGTTCGAGTTTCTTCTATTAGCATATGCTTTATCCTCGCCCATCACACGTACCATATCACGCGTACGTATGGACAAGGCAGTCATTTGCGAAGCATATGCAGCAAGCAGCTTCGCTCGGTAAATTTTAGAAAACGAGAGGGTACACCGTGACCTTACGCTCATTATGATACCCTTGTTTAAACAAATGCTCTTTTATGTAAGCGCGATGACTAGACTCAAACAGGCTTAAATAGACCAGAGTTCATGAGTAGAAGTTGGACGGAGGGAGATGTGGAAAATTGACAACGCGGGGATTGCTTATCGTTCTTTAAGTACAAGACAAAGGATGAGACATACCGTAAGTATTTACCACGTTATCCCCTCTTGGCGAGCTTGTTTTCCAAGGGTTCCAAGAGCCAAGAGGGCGTGCGGGAGAACTCGGATGGTGTCACAGTAAATATTTGTCCGCCAGTTCGTTTGAGAAGTCCTCAGAGATTGGCTTGGAGATCGATGCGGCATTCGTTTGGCTGTGGTTGAGAAGCAGTCGCCAAAAAATGTGTAGTGGCGTAGCCCTTGAACCTAAAAACTTTCAGGAGATTCCTGAGGATATTGTGCACACTGATGAAGCTGATATAGTAGCCTACACCGCCCACCGGACCTGAGATCGGTTCGAGATCAGCCGAAATAAGGTCGTATTAAGATCAGCCCGCATATTGGGCGACTCTCATTCGAGACTGATAGTCGCCTGATGGTCGAAATGAGGTCGGATTGAGGTCGATTCAACCCTCAACCCGGATCAGGCCGCACATGTTTTTTCCTTCTCAGGTACGGTCGGCGGTGTACCAGGGCGTAAGATGAAGCAGACATTGGAAGCAGTGTTATGTCTACAGACAAAGAACGGTTCTTATAAAGCTTGGCCCATATGGTGGACGATTGCCCCAGTCGACGTCGTCGACGTTTTCTGGACTGTCTTGCATGAGGTCTACTTTGGAGGCTAACGTCAGAGCTTGTCCTCGACTTGTCGCCATGGACCTGTGAAAATTCCGAGATAAAATGACGAAGACCGTAACTCGGACTTCGTACCGCTCGATCAAATACGTCATCCCCCGCCGGCAAGCCCTTGTCAAAGCCAGTTGTTGTCTCAGCCAAGTTCCGAGGGAAGAAAAACATAGCAAACGGGCCCGATGTGACGACGAAAGCTCAGGCACGAACATTCGCCGCAAACGCTTACGATATAGCTCTGATCATGAGGTTTGGCGCCGAATCCCGATAGAACAAAAGCTTAGAATGTTGACGTCACACTCAAAGCATCTCCCACAGCATAGCCATGACGGCGAATAAGCGAGCGTATGTTAGGTGGAGTCACAGCGCGGGCGACCCAATGCACTCGGTTTCGAAAGGCGAATCCTCTTGAAGTAGGCACATCAAACAACACAGAAGTGGGTGAAGCCGCCCGTCCACACGGATTTGCAGAAGAACTTCCCCTGGGGAAAGCGAGCGGGGAAGGATGGGGAAAGGTGGAAATGCGGGAGACTGAATCGTTTAGCCGGCTAGAAGTGCGGGGCTCCAAGCGCAGCGAACAGTAAGACCACCCCAAAATACGTAACACGCTCCGGCTTTAAAATTCTTTCTATCATCGTCCCTTTCTGAGTCCGTAGGTAGCGCGTCTCCAGACACAAATATAAAAGCGAGCCTGGGAGATGGAACTCCACGACGCACTCGGCTCCTCCTTCTCCCCTTCTATTCCTCCTATTAATATTCTCCCCCTCTAACGAAATGTCGAAGACGACGGACACCGCCAACGGGTCCTTGTCCGAGAAGAAGAATCCCTCAGCAGTGGAGACTTCGTCCTTTGAGGAGAAGGGAACCACCCGACACATCGACAAAGTCGAGATCGACGTTCATGCCCTTAATGTCAAGCTCGCCAATCCTCTAGCGGGTATTCCTCATGACGAGCTCGTAGCCGATGCCGAACGGTTCGCCATCGAGCACAACATGGCCCACCTCGTTGATGAGTTCCGTAAGGGCGCTCTCGTCGCGCAAGATCCCACGGCTTTTGAGACTCTCGACCAACTCTCCGAGGAGGATAAGAACGTCTTCCGAAGGGAGCTTACTAACCGGTGGGACCAACCGAAGACGCTATACTACCTTGTGAGTTCCTCGATCTATTTTCAGGTGACTGACACGGAGCTCACCATTCTTCTTCGACTTTTGGCAGGTCGTTCTTTGCTCTGTCGCAGCTTGCGTGCAAGGAGTATGTATCTAACGCTCTTCTCGTCATCAACCCTTATAACAAATTTTCTAGATGGACGAAGCTGTTATCAACGGAGCAAACCTCTTCTTCGCTGATCAGTTCGGGATCGGGACCAACTCACCAGGAGATCCAGGGCGCAACCAGTGGTTACTGGGTCTCGTCAATTCAGCTCCGTACGTATCTCTCGCATCTCATCACCAATGCATATGTTGAATTTTTTCGCTATCCAGATATTTGTGTTGTGCCTTTGTCGGATGTTGGCTCACAGACCCATTGAACCGCTACTTCGGCCGTCGTGGAACCATTTTTATCACCGCAACCTTCTCCTTCCTCACCTGTATTTGGCAAGGTGTCACCAACTCATGGGAACATCTCTTCGTCGCACGGTTCTTCCTTGGACTCGGTATTGGTCCCAAGTCCGCTACTGTACCCGTTTACGCTGCCGAATGCGCTCCCCCGGCTATCCGTGGAGGTCTGGTCATGATGTGGCAGATGTGGACTGCGTTCGGAATCATGCTGGGATATGTTGCCGACCTGGCGTTCTTTAAGGTCCCCGACAAGCCCCATATTACCGGCTTGAACTGGAGATTGATGTTGGCCTCTGTGAGTTTCCCACGCCACAATCGTCTACTTGGAAAGAACGGGGAGATTCAAATGTTGACCATCATATGTTAGGCTGGCATCCCCGCATTGGTTCTTCTAGTCCAGGTCTTCTTCTGTCCTGAGAGGTATGCTATTCTACGTGCCTTCCTGCGAAGTGAGAAACTGACAACTATTCCAGTCCTCGATGGCTCATGCTCAAGGGTCGCTACAGCGAAGCCTTCGACTCCCTCGCTCGTCTTCGTCATCACAATATTCAGGCCGCTCGTGATTTGTACTGTGAGATCATTGCCCGATATAGTGTCGTCGCTCTTCACCGATCTGTCTCGCTGATCCCCGGTCGCGGCAGATATCCACGTTCAACTTGAGGCGGAGAAGGAGGCCGACCAAGGACGCAACCGTTTCCTCGAGCTGTTCACCATTCCTCGCAATCGTCGTGCTACCTTGGCGTCCTGCACCTTGATGTTTTTACAGCAGGCACGTATAGGATCCCTAGTTTCAGACTGAAATTACCCACTTCTGACCTTGCGCTTACATTTCAGTTTTGTGGCGTTAACGCCATTGCTTATTACTCCTCGAGTATATTCACTCAGTCTGGCTTCAACAACATCCAAGCCCTTCTTGCCTCCTGGGGCTTCGGAGCTCTCAACTTTGTCATGGCCTTCCCTGCAGTCTGGACAATCGATACCTTCGGTCGGAGGAACCTTTTACTTACGACATTCCCACTCATGGCTATCTTCCTCCTCCTTGCCGGATTTGCCTTGTATGTTCAGTTTATCTGGCTTACGCACGGATGATTACTGATGTTTGTCAATGCAGCTTCATTGAAGACCTTCATGCGCGCGTAGGTGTCGTTGCCCTTGGGATTTATCTCTTCACCTGCGCGTATAGTCCAGGCGAAGGACCGGTACCGTTCACTTACTCCGCAGAGGCGTACCCTCTGTATGTTCGTGATATTGGGATGTCACTCTCGACGGCGGTCCTATGGTTCTTGTACGTTGCCTTTGTCTCCATCTCATGTTTTAGGGCGCCAATTGACGGATATTTCACCGTTCCAGTAACTTCATCATCGCGATCACAACCCCTCGGCTTATCGGGGCCTTCAAACCACAAGGAGCCTTCGGTTGGTACGCGGGCTGGAATGTCGTTGGATTTTTTGCTATCCTTCTTGTCGTACCCGAGACAAAGGAGCTATCACTTGAAGAACTTGACCAAGGTGGGTCTCCCAAATCTGCCCTACCGGCTCCTTCATTCTCACCGCTTTTTTTCCTTTGTAGTCTTTGCCGTTCCCACACACATACACGCCGCTTATCAGGTCAAAGCTCTGCCACACAACATCAAGAAGCATATCTTCCGGATGAACGTCGAGCCTATGCCTCCGCTGTACGAGCATGAGGAGGGGATGCAGAAGACATATGCACCTGGAGGTGTCGGTGCTGCTTAGTCGACCTCATCAGTGTTGTTTTCTGAATTACTCTCACATTTTACTTCTTACTTGGTCTGCCTGTCATGAACCTGCTACGATTACGACGGGTTCGCCGCCTGCTCCGAGCCTCATCATTGTTATCAATGCTTTATCCTATGTATTTCTAGAGGACTCGGAGTCTGTCATGACTATATGATACATTCGACTTTCATCAATTATATACACTCGGTTTCAAGACTAGCAGCTACGAGCTCTGTGTTGTTCGAAATCTGGTAGCCAGCTAGTCAGTCCTGAGCCATGTCCTACGTGATTGAGATTCAGACTCGTCAAGTGTGGCGGTGGCAAGAAAGAGACCGAGCGGAACGCATTCCACGTGGAGCGGAACAAGTGCTTCACCTCCGTGTTCCTGCTCTCCCGAGTCTTCCGGTCATCCAGCTTCAATTTCAAGGTCAAGTGGCCTCAATCTCATCCGATGCACGCTTGCGTAGCTCGCACGCCGGCTCGTGCTCGTGCTGTTGCACGCACTATCACTGGGCCTCTGAGTCATAAAGCATATACATCGCCCACAGTCCTTGTGTTTTCCTCACGAACGTATGCGTCAACTGCGCCTGGTCTTCCTTCTACCTCTTCATCTATTCCACCGCCAATATTACTCAAGTCATCAGAAGCTCCACGTTCGAATTCGACCTCTGCTTCATCTTCCTTGACGCCGAAAGGTCTTCACAATACAGAGGCTTCGGGTTCGAGACTGCAACATGCACATCTTCTCACTGCGGTACACAATGCGCGGGAACTACTTCCACGTATTTTGGACCCCGAGTCGGAAGAACTAGAGTTCTGGAGCTTGGCGTTGAGGGTTACTGCTGACGAGCTTGCTGGTGTTGGCACAGGAAAGGAGAATCGGCTGAAAGTCGTTGGTGCGTTCTGCTGTTTCGCTTTGCGACATACATCAACCGAGCATGTTGTTACTAACTGGGGGTGGAATGGACATATATAGTGTATGGAGTTGATGAGCTTGCTGATGCTCAGGCTTTGGTGGGTGCGTTGCTGGAGGACCCGTTCGCCAGTGAGGCGGAGGTAGAAGCTGTTCGGCACCGATGGGAAGGAAGGCAGGAGGAGGGTCTGGTCGTGATCGAGTGCGTTGATTATTTCTCTATTTCCAGATGTTACTGAACGAGAATTATATATTTGAAGGCATGGGACTGGCTTTTCGGGAATCGGAAATCCATCGAAGGAGGCCAATCAAACCGAACCCGTTCACCTCTCCTCGTCTTTTCTGAACGCCTTTCCCGCTCCAATACAACTTACGGAACTCCAGACAGTGCCAAGGAACCAGCCTTCTTCCCAGGAGTTCTTGCGAAAGCTGTATACGGCCGATCTACCAATAATCGTGGTTAACCCTCTCAGCACGCCCCTGTCATCACTATACCCCTCTACGACTCACAGTTCCTCACCCTCGAGTACTACTATGTCTTCAGACACAACAACTCACTTCCCCTACCCTCTTCCTCCTCACTCACTCATTGTTCTCACTACCGCCCCTCCCATCTCAACCTCTGCTTCCCGACCCGTTACCCCCCAATCTCTCCCGCCCTCACTACAACAGACCCTCTCCTCTCTCCTGCCTCCGACGTCACATTCGCCGTTGCACAAGCCAGACAGTATCTCCACGACGCTAGGTTTGCGGATTCTGCTCATCGATTCACCGAGGGCACTTCATGCCCTGCGCGCGTTTAGGGCTGCGCCCTCGAGTCCCTATGCTGTCGATAGATACCAGGACGACACACTCGCTTCTGGTATCAGTGCACTCGGGAGGGCGATCAATATCCATCTACAACAATCAGGCTCACAAACTTCGTCTGGCTCGGACGTGTTGGATAGCGTTCAGGCGCTCAAGACGAGAGCGTTGTTGGTCTCTGCACTTTCGATGATGGAGCGGGAGTTGGGGAGCGCGAAGGACGAGTTGTATGTCGCTACGGACGTCGTGCGGACTTTGAGGGATGCTGTCGGGGAAGCTAGGCTCGAAGTTGAGATGGGGATCTTTGGTGGTGCTGCCTTCGAGCGTGAGGGGAGTTCTGGCGCTGGCGGCAGTCTCGGCGAATCCTCCGTTATTGTGAGGAATGAAGCGCACATGAAAGGGATGAAAGAGGGTGAGGATAAGATCGAGGCTGCGATGAAGAGGGCGGAGGCGGCTGTGAAGCCAGTTGTCGATGGATTGAGCTGGTGGAGGACGTTGTGGAGGGCGGATGAGGTGGGTTGGATGGTTAGAGGGGCGATCAGGGCTGCTTGGGCGTCGGAAGTCGAACGTTCCGTGAGTACAAAACATTGTCCATATCTCGCTTATGCATCGAGTTCTATGTTACTGACTCAGTAATACACTACAGGTCCTGCCATCACTGTCCACTCTTCCTTCTACACAGAAGACACTCACAACACTTACCCAAACACGACTCAACACCCTTTCCCATCCCAGCGCTCTACACTCCCCCATCCTGCACAACGCCCTCGCCCAACTCACTTCCTCACCCTCCTACCCCGTTCTCCCAACCTCCCTCCTCCAACCCCTCTCCGCCCGCCGCACCCAACTCGAATCGGGACCCACAGCCCGCCTCGAACGCGCCGCCCAAGCCCTCGTCCTCCGCACCGGTGCCTCCGCCCTCGCCTCAATCGGCGCCACACTAGGATGGTTCGGGTGGCACGCGGGCGGAGAATTTCTCACGGGGGGTTTGGCGTGGCATATGACTCAGTTGGAGTTGGCGTCGGTTATGGTGGGCGATGGGGCGGGTACGGCGGTTGGGATTGGAGGTGTGGTGGGGCTGGCGGGTGTTAGGTGGGCAGTGGGACAATGGGAGAAGGAAAGGAGAGGGTGGTGGAAGGATTGGAAGAGGGTGAGTGATGGGGCAGGAAGAGATATGAAGGTTCGTTGTAAATTGCGATTTATTCGCCTCCACATGAAGTATCTGACCAGCTGTGATTTTTTTTATTCCGACGCAGGTGGAGTTGGATAAGACGATGGAAAAGCAGGTGTTGATTGTGCCGGTTACAGCGTGTGAAGGCGTCGAGGCATTGGTAAAGCGGAGGAAAGTTGAGGTTGAGGCGCTTGAAGATGAGGTAGAGAAGCTAGAGGATGCATTGAAGGAGACTAAGTGAATTTGAACGAGCTTCAGTCGTTGCTTTTATCTACATATTGTTATTTGAGGTGGACTGTTGACAGTTTATTCTTTGAGTTGTAGAGGTGATTCATCCGAGCCACCACTCTAAATTATCATCGAGCGTAACGGTCCAAGAACTGAGTGTAGTTCGCCAGCATTGTCAATTGTGCTCATGGAGTATGTTTCTTTAGGTCGCGTCTCTGCAGGAGAATAGTCGAAGTGCGGTAGGTATTCTCATAAGTACACCGTGGTGTCTCACTCTCGCTATGTAGGATCGTAAGCTCCGGTGAATCCTGTATTTGGCATATATAGCCGCTTCTGGATGGGTTTGAATGGGTCTGGTTGGCGGGTGTCAGAGCGGGATCTCAATCTGCACGAGGCTCGAGGAAGATTTCGAGCGACGTAAATTACGACACAGTGGAAATGATCCCATGTTTTATGGAAGGTGTCCGTCTCATTCTATCATTCACGCCGATTCAGAGTAGGTGCGAGGAGACACTAGTGTCCTCAAATTATGGCCACCAATTGAAGAGCTCCTTCATGAAAAGCGTACTGAGCTGTGAGAATAGTGCTCGACAGCATAGCAAGGACGATCCTCTGGTCGTCTTGGATCGTCGCCACTCTATTTAGGTGCGATGCGGCCGTTGCAAGACCCGTAATCACTCGTGAAACAAGGCGCCTAGAACAGGTACTTCGGAGCGCTTCGGGCACATATCACGAGTCGCACGAGATAATGGCGAACGGTCGCGAAATCATGCGGGACGTGCATGAGAATGAGAAAGACAGCAGGCCAGTCCCACGATCTGGTCCGAACAAGCGTTATCGCGATACTCAGAGATGAGACTGGAATTCTTTTGCACATTATAAGCAGGATGCGACCTTGACCGGGACGAGGAGAAAGGTCAACAGCAAGTTGGGCGACGGTGGTTAGGATCCTAAGCGAATCCCCAAGAAGGTGCGGAATCAGTCAGGTGGTGATCGAGCGTGAGCGACCGAGCATAGAGTGGGAACATTGAATAACGTTTATATGGGGCGCGTGAGCGCGGAGAACGAAAAGGAAGACAACAAGCAGACAAGTAGGAACAACCTGGCCGTCGAGTGCAAAATATCGTCGTCGCCGTCGCGGACGATGCGCGGAGGACCTGAAGGTGCGGGGTACGCGGAAGATTGGAAATTGGACAGTAAATGGACGGGCTGCGATTGGGCGATACGGCACGTGCGGTGCGAGGTCAGCAATTTGAAAAATTTCCCCGCAAACCGTGACAGTCTCCGTCGCTGACCGAGCTTCGAGCCTGCACCAGGCCTCCTTTCAAAAGCGCGCGTCTCCTAGCTCTGGTAAGTTCCCACCTCTTCTCCCTACCATCACCACCGTCGTCGCCGTCGTCGCTGGTATAACATGCAGGCCTTTGCTGCATCCCTCAGGGCTCCCGCTCGCCGTGCAGCTTTCCCCGCTGCTCGAAGCATTCCCAGGGCAAATCTTCGTCAATCATTCCGCAAGTATTCGACCGAGCCCACCCCTCCAAAGTCTTCGAACACCACTCTCATCTTCGGTGGTCTTGGTGCCCTCGCCGCCGGTGGTATTCTCTATACCCTTCTCTCCGCTGACTCTGCGGGGACTACCGCCAAGTCGGCTGCTCAGTCTATTAAGGCCGCCACTAAGTTTGTCCCTTCCAAGGAGGACTACCAAAAGGCATGTGGTATTGGCGTCCGTATGTAGGTCATATCATTGGCTAACGGTCGCGGAATGGATAAGGTCTACAACAAAATCGCGGAAACTCTTGACGAGGCTGACGACTACGATGGTGCGTTCGAAGCCCGCATGTAATTCCTCGACTTTCCAACTCTGACCCGTATGCCTCAGATGGTTCTTTCGGTCCCGTTCTCCTTCGTCTCGCCTGGCACAGCTCTGGAACATACGACAAGGACACCAAGACCGGCGGAAGGTATGCTCGTCATATACAACTCTTATATCTTTCCCACCCTCATCCCGTGCGCCCGTAGCAACTATGCTACCATGCGTTTCGAGCCCGAAGCTCTGCACGGAGCAAACGCTGGCCTTAACGTCGCCCGTGGAATCATGGAGAAGGTCAAACAGGAGTTTGACTGGATAAGCTACGGTGACCTTTGGACTCTCGGCGGTGTTGCTGCTATTCAGGTAGGCTTTCTATCTCCTGTATGTGAACCGTCAGTATTTACCTTCGTCTACAGGAAATGTCTGGCCCCAAGATTCCATGGAGACCAGGACGTATCGATGGACATGCTGACAATGTGACCCCTGATGGCCGTCTCCCTGATGCGTCTCAAGGCAACAAGCACCTCCGCGACGTAGGTGTTTCCAAGCAATATCATTCTATCGAGTGCCCTAACATTTGTTCTTCAGATATTCTACCGTATGGGCTTCAACGACCAGGAAATCGTCGCTCTCTCTGGTGCTCACGCTCTCGGCCGCTGCCACACTGACCGGTTCGTGGCGTAACTTCCGTTCGTAGTCTGCATTCCAGCTTACATGTGTCTCTGTCTCTTCCTGCTTAGTTCCGGCTTCGACGGTCCCTGGACATTCTCTCCCATTACCTTGACTAACGACTACTACCAACTTCTCGTGAGCGAAAAGTAAGTTTCCATACCGTTCATCCTTGGTCATTTCTCATCATGTGCTGTCACTAGGTGGGTCTGGAGGAAGTGGGGCGGTCCCGCTCAATACGCCGACAAGAAGACTGGGTCCTTGATGATGCTTCCTACCGACTATGCTCTCGTCCAGGACAAGTCTTTCAAGAAGTGGGTCGACGCATACGCGAAGGACCAGGATCTCTTCTTCAAGGAGTAAGTCTTCATTTATACCTGTATGTTTAGGTATAGGCTGACCGGCGTGGCTTTTCCAAAGCTTCTCTGCCGTCCTCGTCAAGCTCTTCGAGCTCGGCGTGCCCGAGTCTCAGTTCGTCACCTCTGACCGTTGGGAGATGAAGACTCTCGACGAGCAGAAGGAGGCGTCCAAGTAGACTTTCGATTTCTTGAGTTCGTCGACCCGTCTATAGTCTCGCTCGATTCGACAGTTCGTCTAGATCTATGTCAAGACCGGCCTCCTAAATAATCGTTCCCGAGTTCAGTGATCCACGTGAATGAGCATGCATGCTTTAGACGAGAGGAACATCGTTGATTAGAGTGTATGGTGGCGGTAGCCACTTCATGTCACACCGTATTCAATTTTTTCTTGACCTGAAAATAGGATTTCTGGACTCAGGGACCCTCATTCCAGAGTAAATCCGCCATTTCGAAGTCAGGGGATTTTCCTAACCCTAACCCTAACCAAACGGCCAAATTTCTGGTGAAGACCCACACCAGGAACCCTAAGTACCCAAGATATATTGACTAAAAAAATTTCATGATGTGTATATACCTGGAACATCGTGAAGTCTGGTTGTATATTTGCTTGTACAGTCTTCAAACAGACGTTGGAGAAGACTGGCAGGCTACGGTGGTGGAGTGGCGGGGTGGCGGACGACCACACGTGTGACAAATCATGCCCAGTATGGTAATGTCACACGCACGTGGTGTGACAAACGGCCAAATTTCTCTGACGAAAACCCCCCCGGAGAATTTTTAAAAAGTGCACCGACCATCCTCTAGATACCCTCCCTGGGGTCTTATATATGAAGCAACAAGCCGCCAAACCCCCGAATCCGTGTTCCATTAAGCAAAGGGTTCCGCGGCACAAGGCTTGCCATGAAGTGGCTACCGCCACCATAGAGTGTATAGAGCGTAGACCGATGTTTCCTTGCCATATGGTGCGGTTCGGCTTTACACTTACGTTTTCATATCGGGTGCGGTGGTGACGGTCTGTTGGCGGGGATTAATGATTTTATGCTTGCCTTGCTCTCTTTACTGAATACTTGCTGTGCTTTCGGCTTCCTTTACTCACTCTGCTCATCGCGTCCATTTCTTTATTGTCCCAATGAAAGAAGAAACATATCTGAGTGGTTTTGCAGGGTCCAGCACAACGCGGTGTGGCCCGGCTTTACTGTGGCGTGAAGTAGGAATGAAAGCACATGACATCATGCCGCAATTTCAAAGCTCGCTCTCCTAAATTTGCTTTGGTCCGTTTTCGACGCCGCTCTCCTTGCAACGGAAACACCTCTTTGCGTCGACGAGCTGGAACATGGATGGACAACGTCTCCCCAGCATAGCCGAGATCTGTGTACTGGTAGGAACAATGACGGGCTCTACATCTGAATCTTCCGCTGAGTCTCTTCGCTCCCGACGACTCGCACCCGCGCCGCCGACTGCGCTTTTATCTCTTCACTGGCACTTGCACATTCTGAGTCTCAAAAGCGCTAGCATCGGGATGTGTCTTCGATGTAGCATTTCACACGGTGGGTAGAAGCATCACGACCGCCCGCAAAGCACGTTCTTCGATCGTGTCCGTCTTGTGTCTTGTCCGACTACGACTGCTACCCGATTTGGATGTTGAATCGAGACGCCGTCTCGAAGGCTTGAAATTACTATTGATACTGTCTGAGGTTCCTCTGGGTCTTTTGATTTCTAGAATCCATAGACTTCGTCGTCCATAGGCTAGCAGAAACGCGGCGTATCGGGCCCTTCAAGGTCCTCGACCACCGCCTTCTCGATCCTCCCGCCGGCCAGTCTGAGACTACGTCTCAGGAGTACTTCTATATAGATAATTTGACAGCCTGAGGCTCGTCAGCGTAACTACCCCAGACTTTTGTTGCTGTCCTCGCCTCCTTTGTTCTTCGTTGGCTTGAAGTCATCTGTTTTAGCTTTGGTAGCCTCTCTTTGCTCCTCACCTGGAGTCGAAACTCTTCAAGAAAATCTTCTCTTTCGGTGGCCGGTTCCTTGAGCTCAGGGGTTGGGTAAAGATTCCCCAACACTCTACCTCTAGCTTAGATGAGCGACGAAAGTTCATCGGTAGAATATACCGTTGGGTATAGCGAGTCCGTGGCGAGGAAACTGTGAGTTCATTACTGCGTTTTGGACCAATTGTTCAGATTCATGTTCTTCAGAGCCGCTGCTGACGTTTCCTTGTTAACTCGCATGTCGTCAGGTATACTCCTATTGTCGTTGGCGTATTCATAAATCTTTTCCTTTACGGGATCTCTATCGCTCAGGTCTTTATGTATTACACAACTTCATGTCAAAAGTGAGCTGCTTTCACGAGTTTCTGGTTAGAGGGTAGTAACTGACGACTTTCGCGATGCAGAGATGCAAAATGGATAAAACTATACGTGGGTGGAAAAGTCTTACGAGTCGTGTCCAGGCTGTCTCGTTTTCCCTCTCAATGTCGATTTTACCTTAGGTCGCAGCGCTTTTCCTGATGGACACGACGAACACCGTGGCCGTCTGTGAATTTGTCTTCGATAAACTTGTTACTCATTTCGGTGCGCTCAATTTCACCTTCATTTGGCGTGATAAAGTTCTCATGAAATGTATTGCGGCGATTCTAGGCGATGTTGCGTACCTACAGACCGCAGGGTGGGGTGAGTCAGGGTTGATTACTATGGGGAAAAAGTCTGTTCTTAACTGACATGGTCTTTCTAGCATTCCCTCTAGGTAATTCACCGTGCTTCCCCCTTGTAGTACCGCTAATACGACGTCTCATTCCTTGAACTTCTAGATGCACTTACAGTCGTGAGTTCATGTCGTTAGTCTTTCCCATCCGAGTTTTAACGACCATGCGTACGACAGGGAAGCCTTGCAACCATGGTTCAGCTCTTCTTTGCCTGGAGAGTGCGAGTCATCTCCGGAAGTAACTGGCTCACTGGCCTGATTGTGGTCGTCTCTGTGGCGTCTTTCCGTGCGTGCTCCTCCAAGGTCACATCAACCTCGCTAACCATGTTTATCTCATATGTGGTTTTGGATCTCACCTGCAACAGTGACGGCAATTGGAACCTCAGTGGCCACAGCTATCATCCAGGAGTTTCCCAAGCTGCACAAGTCGAGGCCGATAGGCGGCACCTGGTTGGCGTTCTCTGCCGTCTGTGATATCTTGATCACGACGGCGCTGGTAGTTTCTTTGGTACGTCTGTCGGCCTTCCATTCAGTTTGCTTCTGACCAGGCTCACTGATGGATCTTTGTTTGGGGGGAGTAGCGCAGATTCAGGACGGGAATCGACCGAACCGACGGTGTCATTGCTAGGATTGTCCGAGGTGAGCCCTCTTTTTCTTGACGGGACGTACGTGGTGGTGTTCGATGACTTACATGTAACCTTGATAATAGTCAACATGGAGACAGGACTCCTGACTGCCATTGTCGCAACCGTTGATTTCATTGTCCTCTTCGCTTCCGTACGTACACCATATCCTTCGTGCTCTCTTTCGTCGCACTAGGCTCACTGCTCTCACCTGCGCTCCACATAGCCATCAGTTTTGTAAGTGCATTTTGCTCCACTCGTTTCCTTGTCAGAGTAGAGCCTTATCGCTTTCTACATCCTCAGACACCTGGGCTTCAACATCCCACTTGGAAAACTCTACGTCAACTCCGTCCTCGCCACTCTGAACTGGCGCGCCAGAATGCCTGACGATACGAACGTGACGGCTTTCGATCCCACTATGACAGGTCCTCTGGAGATTGCTCGGGTCAGTCTTTCAACGTGTACATCTGTGTCATATGTATTACGTCCTATTGTTTGGCTCATCGTCCTGCTCGGTTCTGCAGCCTTCAAATACGATTGCATTTCTCACACCGGTGCCGACATCGAGACGAGTGAGTTTAGTTCGACTAATACACACACCTCCCTAGGCAATCAATATCAAAGCGGACATCATGCTCATCTTCTCCACCCTTCGTCTTCTACAATATGACAGATATCGCTCAACGAGCCACCAGAGTCACTCGAACTATCGGTGGAAGACCGCGGCGGAAGTAGCATCGACAAACAAGCGAGTACATTCGATCTTCAAACTTCCCTCGAGGCAGGGGACCACATACCATATATGTTTCGCGAACGATCGCGACCGGTTCCTGCGAGACGTGACAGTAGCGTGCAGACGGAGTCGGATATGAGTTCGGAGGGGGTACGTGTTGTGAGAGACGGTACCGAAAGGATCAACACGTGGACGCGCGAGGGATAGGTGTCTCTTTTCTTCCTGTTGTGCAGGTTTTGTGTATTTGTGTATATCACTATGCGGACTAGTTGCGCTTCGTCGATGATTTTGACCCTTGTATTTGTATTTACATGCTGTATCATATTGTGTTGCATTATATTGCACTGTAGTTCATCTTCAACTCCGCCGAACAAGCTATTCCTAGAGTGGTTCAGGTCAGAGGCAAAACATGGGTGTAGTGGTCCCCGAGGAGTCGGAACAAAATAGAATCGGTTACATTGGGTAGCACATCGAGCTATCGTACATACATCGCTGACGCCCGTTCAACATACCGCATGAACTCATCAATCATAAGCATAATATACGTGACGCTATAATTGAAGAGAGGACAGGACTCACCTCGACATTCATAGGACCTCTTACAAGTGGTGATCTCGACTATTGATATTCATGACGATTTCGCTTTCGAGTTGGATGCCCTCGCGGGGGGATGTGAATCTTTCTCTGACTTCGGTTTCTTCGTCGTTGCTGTAAGAGCGGCATTTTAGTCCGAAGGGCTTTAGCCTTTATAACACCTGAGATAAGAGAACTGACCATCCGAGTTCGAGCTATTGGTACGCGAGGCGTGCTCGGAGTAGACCAAGGGCCCTAGCGAGCTGCGAACAGGGATATACGTGATTCCCGGAACAAGATGTAGAACGAGGGGATGAGGTGGGATTATCAACGGCCTGTACGCGTGAATGTCCAAGTTGTAGACATAAAGAGATAGAGCGTACGGAGATGCGGAGAGGAGCAATGCCTCTTGTGCATCGCATGGTGGTACGACTGCGTCTGCGAAGAAAGGCATAGTAGATGAGACGGTGCTTCCGGTATAAGTAGTAGCCTGGGTTGCCTCTCGCAAATTATAGGGATAGTGAGATGTACGACCAAGCACTGGTAGCCCGCGAGCCAAAGAGGTAGGAATAGGGGTTGACAAGAGCTTAACTCTGTGAGGACAGAGTGGTGAGAACAGCATCAGTTGTGTTACCAGTTGTCTATATAGAGTTCCGGTCATAGCGCTAAATCTGTGCCAGTCACCCAGTGGGGGACGCCGAACAAGCCCGAGCTAAGAATATCGGTGCGCCACTTGCGCGTAGATACAGCATATCGCGCGAGATGGCGACTGCTGGGATATGCGAAGACTGGCGACAGAGGAGCTGAATAACTCGATAAATAGCAAGTTTATAAGCTTGGACGTCGGAGCCGGCCTGGAGAAGTGTACGTTTGTAAGGCCGCGAGATAAGACAAGGAAAAGGGTCACGGTCTGTTGCGCCTGGTCATCTACTCTAGCCATACTAAGGCTGTGATCACCTTGCCCGACGGTCCATCCGACACCCGTAATTGCACGCTAGAACGATCCCCGAAACCAACATGCGCGAACATCTTTCTACTTATGTGGCCCCGTTGACTGTGGGGCTGAGTCCTCCCCCAACCCCCGCCTTTCCTTTACGATTGACTCACCATGCAGGCCCTGTCACTGAGGCGCCAGGAAGCACGGACCACTTCATGTAATATCCGGATACATCGTTCTTACCCTTCCAGACACCTTGTGAATGGTAGGATACCATGATACCCGTGCAAGACAAACTTCAAACCGGCCTGAGGGTCGTTGATTAGTATCTCCATACACCGTGTGATGCCACAAGGTATCGGAATCAGTGTTCAGGAGACTTCTAACCTTGATTCTACCCGTGGTGAAAGGTCGAGGTCGATTGTGCTCCTCGAATAGTGAACGGCCTTGCGCAAGATTTGCCTTATTACAGCCAAATACCGCCTCGGTGGCCAGCATGTCGGTGTAATAGGTTCCTCTGCCATGTACGGCAGGGCGCGTGCTCCAAACTTCGAAGGCGTTGAACTTGAAGCGCCACTCAACACATATGCCTGGCCGGCGAGATAGCATGACTGTGGACGTTGCAGAGGCTCTATAACCACCGGGCACGGCATGAGCAGTTCATTCAGAAAACTGAGGTCGAGTGAGTAGATTGCCATGATGTCGATCTATATTTTCCCCCGGGTAAGGTGGCTGCAGGAGAGCACTTCCAGTTCGCGATGGGAATAAGTTGTATGAGTTGGAGGCACAGCACAGCATGAATGCAAGGATAAGGCCTGAGGTTTAATGTCAAAGTCCATTAAACTGTAGTGCTGTCATCCACGCGTTTGAACAGGGGCAAATGAGTGTGGCACGTTCAGTTTCACGTTCAGGTAGTTCACTCACCATATGATCCAACGTGTCTTATGCATGCACAACACTGATTCCGAACCACGCAACATAGCTGCATCGTACAGAGGTGTACGAAGAATCATCGACCATGCAGCCCTAATAATTAGACCAATTCCTCAATTAAAAGACACCGGGAGACTGTGCGAAGTCGATTCGATAGTCTGCTGTGGGCACAAGTTGTCCGGACAGTGCTCTGTACTAGCCTGTGTTCTCCTTGACAAGTATCTCCGCCAAATACTATATTCGAAGGTTGAGTGAGATTCTAAGTTTCGACAGTTCAGATATTCGGGATACGGTAGGGTGGTGAAAGCTGCCGAATAATATTGAGAGTCCCAGGTATATCCTCCGCATACAAGCCAACTCGAGTAAAGCTCTGTAGGTGTTCGCGTGTTGACGCGGTGGCGGCAAGCGAGGACCAGTGCCAAGTCAATGAACACCGCAACGGCGATGGTCAACCGCCTGAGAAAGATCGCATACTCGCGCCTATTATCCGTCCAACGTCGCCAGCAAACAGACTGTCTGAGCGAGCGACTTGGATGCTGTTGTTGTTTGCGACCGAGTATCAGTTCAGCGTTGTGGGAGCGAGGTCAAAGCGTGCAAAGCAAAAATGAACAGGGATGGTGTTCTATTTGGAGAGCGCGTTGTCCGCGTCATTCCTTCCTCATTTATTTTTGGTCCGACCCCGAAAGTAATACCAGGCACAGCGGAGAGGGCAACGAGGTCTCGGCCATTTCCCTGGCCCGCGCAGTGGACTGCGGGAACACTTATCCCAAACTCTTTCTCGTCGCGTTCCATCACTCGCTCTTTTCTCTTCTTCCTCATCCTCCTCCTCCCTCGGCGCTCGACTCACCTTTTAAACACTCTTTCAGAAGGAAAATCACCCTCAATCCTCGCCCCCAATGGCACCCACTTTCCTTAACGCTTTCCTCGCCGCCGCGATCGCCACCGCGGTCTCCGTCAAAGCCGAGTCCCATACCATCAAGTTCGACAACCAGTCCGTCTTTTTCGCTACATTTATCACTCTTAGTCTTCTCATCATGTCTTCATTCTGCCCATGTGAAGGTGTGGTACCGGAACTGTGAGTCACAGTCGAGGCCTGTCACTACTGACGAAACAAAAATTGAATCTTCACTTTCCACGAATTTAGCCCCAATTGCTCTTCGGCGGCACGGTTGTTTCTACCGGCGAAGACTACACCTACGAAGGGGCTCTCTCTTCCGGTATTGCCTACCTCCAGACCGGTATGTTCTTGCAGACAAATGACGTCGTTCGCGCGTATTCAAAGGATGTGACTTACAGGCCCCTGTGGGTACAACGGCGAGTACTGCACCCTCGTCGAGATGACGCTCGGAAACTCTGCATGCGAGGGCTGTGGCTCCAGCTCCGATATCTCCCTGATTGACCCGTCAGTGACTTTCTATCTGCAGCTTGGGTGGTCCTCCTTGGTCCCGCACTTGAATACTGAATCCGCTTCATTCTATTTTTAGCCACGCCTTCAACGTCGCCGCCGGCTTCAGCTACTTCAACGGATGCGATGGAACTGGCGCTTACTGTGCGTATCTGGACCTATCTCGCACTGTCTTGGTGTCACCGTCTTATTCCCCCCATTGAACAGGCTCAACCGCGGACTGCTCCACTGCATTCTTCAAGTCGGATGACAACCAGGTTCAGGTCGAGTGCGAGGTACGTGTTTTCGCTCCAAACTGTCATCGCAAAGCTGATATTCGTCGCTACCATCACAGACTGATAACGTCGGCCTCTTGATCTCCTTCTGTGCCGATGGAAGCGGCAGCTCTTCCTCCAGCTCTTCCAGCAGTTCTACCTGGAGCTCCTCTAGCAGCAGCACTCCTACCTCCACCTGGAGCAGCTCGTCTGCTGCCCCCACTTCTTCTGACAGTGGTGTCAGCGTCTCCGTGTCGCTCAGTGTTGGTTTGGATGCCGCTTCGGCCACCTCTTCAAGTGCCGCTGCCGCCTCTTCCGCCGCCCCCACGTGCTCCACCAAGCGCAAGCGTGCGAGCAAGGCCCGCCGTGAATCAAAGCGTTCGACCCACCAGAACCACAGCCGTCAGAACGCTCGCCGCGCTCACGCCTAAACTCCCGCATCACCCTCATCCCACACCTCATACACTTTGTCACATACCACGTTTACTTTCGTTTCTCAAAACTTTCCTTTTCTATCCGTTCGCTCGAGTTTTTGCATGAATGAATGCTTGCTTTTCTTGTTTGGTCTCGTCTCGGACAGTGGCAAAGATATCGATATCCCTCGTCGTGCCAGGTGTTTTATCTCCTATATAGCCGCAATCCCCTCTGCTATCCTTATATCCTTACCCCCTTCCTTGGCCATACTTCATAGCTACCGCCGCGGCTCATCGCTGCGCGTGTTAGACTTGTTGTTGGTCTCCGATAGGTGTTTAGTCCTCCTGCTTTCCTTCTTTTAGTTCTTTCTCTGCGGTTTCGGTGCTCACACTCTACGCCATACTTAGACCTTTCGCTGACCCGATTTCGGGGGCCCTGGATGGAGGCCACGAGCTGACTGCTATACCACAATTACTTTTGCTCTTACTGTGAGTAAGCTCGGGTGTCTGGCCCTTTCCGTTATTCGTGTCTTGGGGTGTGCGTCACTGGCTACGTATGTATCAGCTGCCGTCCCTATGTACCGCTGAATCCCGAGTTCTACCCAGGAGGTAGTTTGTGGGTTCGTTTGTAGTCTTGATGCTGCTGGTTACATAGGCATACTTGACGAATGCGATCTGTTGTTGTTCATTTTTTTTTAGCTTGTTTACTACCGTATCCTGCCGAGTGCATGCTGCGTGATAAGGTCGAAGCCGTGGGCGTGTGGCGTAAAATCTAGACGGTGCTCTCGAGGGTGCGCTAAAATTAGCCGCTGGCGAACCACTGACTCGATGACGTTCGCCGGGACTCCTTTCGCCTCAAAGTTGCCTCAAAGCGCTCTTGAATACGAGCACCGGGCAACTCTTCCCCCAATCGTTCTGGCCTACAGCGTTTGCAGCTGGGCACACTGCTAAGATGCCGCTCCCACGTTTTACGCCCTATAAAACGCTCCCCAGCGGCCTTCGGTGCGCCCAGTTTTCTGTTTCTGCTTCCTCCACAGTCCGATCGTGAGCTGATTATCTTTGACTTTTATACCTCCGCTTTTCTTCTTGTCGTACGATCGATATAAGCAGTGCGAGCTCATCTACCACCACCTCTCTTCGACGCCCCAACAACGCTAGTGCTCGTACTATGGCTTCCTCTTCCTCTTCACTTGTCAGCTTTGGGCAGCAGCATGTTACCAAAGGTCTCGGGCGTGTCGTCGAGGATGTGTTCGAGAAGGGTGAGGGGTCTTATGTGACGATGAAGAGTGGGAGGAAGATGTTGGATTTTACCTGTGGTATTGCGGTAACAAACCTTGGTCAGTTGTCCTTCCGCCATCTGCAGCAGTGAACACGAAACTAACACATTCAATGTCTCGATGTTATCAACAGGACATTGCCATCCAAAGGTTAGCAAGGCTGCCGCTGATCAGTGCATGAATATGGTCCATGGCCAGGTGAGCAACCCATCCTGCCCTTCTACCCCTATGCCATTGTACTCATCAAATGCAATAATCTTATCTGTGCTCCATGGACCTCTTAGTGCAGTATCGCATTCCACGAGCCCTATCTCAAGCTCATCGAAAAGCTCATCCCCATCATGCCCGACAAATCCCTCGACTCTTTCTTCTTCTGGAACTCAGGCTCTGAGGCCGTCGAAGGCGCTATCAAAATGGCCCGCGTAATCACAGGCAGACCAAACATCATTGCGATGCAGGGTGGGTACCATGGACGGACGTTTGGAGCTATGGCAGTTACGAAGAGTAAGACGATATATTCGTTGGGCGTGGCACCGCTTATGGTTCGTGCAGTAATCCCTATCTGTGCATTTTGAGTGCACGGTTGGAGTTACACATACTAATTTGTGGTTTGCTTTCTTTAGCCTGGAGTCTTCGCGACACCCTTCCCGTACTGGCACCATTTCAACGGCAAACCTTCTATGTCCGAGGACGAACTCGTCCGTCAATCGCTCTACCAACTGGAACTCGTCCTCTCCCAACAATCCGCACCAACCGACACTGCAGCCATCCTCATCGAACCTATCATCGGCGAGGGTGGTTATGTCGTCGCGCCTCCAGCTTACTTGAAGGGATTGCGTGAAATTTGCGATAAGCATGGGATTTTGTTGATCATGGATGAAGTGCAGTCAGGCTTTGGCAGGACCGGTAAGTACTTTGCGTGCGAGTGGAGTGGCGTCAGGCCGGACATCATGACTGTGGCGAAGGTGAGTTGATTTTTTTCGCGTTCCTGAATCCATGTTGAGGAATCGAGCTGACAGGTTGTTTTGCGACCAATGTAGGGTCTGGCTAATGGATTCCCGCTCAGTGCTATCATTAGCAGGAGGGAGCTTACGGATCAATTGAAACCTGGTTTCATGGTACGATCCTATCTCGCAATTTCTTCCTCGCCCGTTCTAACCAATGGTTTGTTCATTCCTCAGGGTGGCACCTACGCCGGTAATGCTGTCTCCTGCGCCGCCGGAGTCGCCGTCGCCGAAGCCTTCGAGGAAGAAAAGATACTCGACAACGTCCTCGTTCGCTCCTCCGAACTCTTCTCGGCCCTCAATGCCCTGGCCTCCAAACCCCACATCAAGCCACACGTCCTCGAAGTGCGCGGGAAAGGCCTCATGGTCGGTCTCGAGTTCGCTTCGCCGTCGCACTCGGCGTACGACCCGGCGGTGAATAAGAACACGCCGCAGAACCTCGCGAGCAGGGTCGCGAAGAGGTGTGTGGAGAAGGGGATGTTGATTTTGACGACTAGTGTTTATGAGACGGTGAGGTTTATTCCGCCGTTGAATGTTAGTAAGGAGGATTTGGAGAAGGGAATCAAGATATTCGAGGAGGCGTTGGAGGAGGTCGTGAAGGAGGGTTGAGGGCTGGTCATGAACGAACATGGGAGAGTCGGAGCGAGAAGAAAGTCGGACGGACTCGACGAAGTGGCGAATAATGTGCGAACTCATATCTGTAATCATGAGCTATCTTGGTTGGATGTTGGTTGGTTTTTTCATGAATTGTATCGTACTGATGTCTCCGTCTGGATTGCTGCTGCCCAAGGACTTGTCTGCAGAGAACGTGATTCTCGAACCGATAACTCATACACGGAATCCTCCTGTACTCTGCTTTCGAACCATGTCACATACGCAGTGAGTGTGGCGCCCCAAATGCTTTCACTGTTGCTCAAGGACTGCTCGACGTATGGGCCTCGATATGATTATTATATTCAGTCAAAGAGTACCACGGATGTGTAGCTTGCCTCACAGCGTTTAGATTTTAAACTAGGTTACACTACTTATCCTACTCTCTCTAACTTTGAGGATGAGTGTAAAATGTGGCGCGCCACCCATTATGACGCACAAGGAAAGTCCGAACATCCGAACATGCAAACCCCGCGGGGCGGCACACAACGTCGACCCCGTTTCCTCCCATTTTTTTCTTGCTTTCTTTTCCCTCTTGCTCTTAATCGCGTCTATCTGAGAGCGAGTATTATAAGGCGCTTACGAACAAAGCTCTCGCTCTTGTAGTCTGCTTCAGAAACAGGATATTATCCAATCGACGCTGGACCGTCTCTAGGCCAATATCAGCCCCGCACTCACCCCGGGGGAAAGAAGTCCCCACATCCCCTCACGGCACTCATCCCCACACTACTTGGTCATTCCCAGCATCCATCGCACCGCCGAGAGTCTTGACCACACCCCGGAGTAGTTGTCGTTGTACCAATGGCGTCCAGAACTAGCGCCATGGGCTTTACGACATGTCTCCTGTTCCTTCTTCAGGCGCTTGCCCCGTCGTATGCCTACATTCCCGCGAAGGCTACGAACGATACAAGTGTTGCAACTACAAATGTATCTACGTTGTTTTTGCAGTGGTTTGGAAACGGGTGCGTTCTTCTCTTGTTTGTTTGTCTGGGTGAAAAGGTGCCAGACTCTGAGTGTTGTGATCTTATTGTTTTTGGGTGCTTGTTGTGGCGTCTGGACGCTTTGGGTGATTAGAGAGGATCAACATGATGTCTCATATCAGCTTGTGGGATCAGGGAGTAATGGTATCAGCAAGGTATGCCTGTGTTCAACAAGCGGATGTACACAACTTATGAGGCCGGTTTGTTGATCGCTTGATATATCTCTCTGATCTCATTCAGGGAGCTCTTGTCCATTTCTCTGAGGATGTAGTCACAAATGACACGAGTGTGTAGTTCGACAAGTAAACATCATATCTCGATGTCTTACTTTCCTCCTCTACTTTCTTCTTTAGCCAATACCCCGTGGATCGCCCTGGTTCAATGCGACGCAAACGCAACTCAAGCCTCTCAGGAAGACGACATCTTCACGCTAGCGAGAGATCGAGGGGCTGTTGGAGCTGTGGGTTTATTATTGGTTCATCCCACGCCCATTGTCTGATCCCTCTTGTTTCTCATTCTTCCCATAGCTACTGTTCTCCGAGTGGTCAGAGGCTTGCAGCATCAACGCAGAATATGCCGACCCTGCCAATTTCGACCAAGTGATGGACATATTCTCAACTCAGTCTCTGTCGTCTTGGAGGTGCGTGAGCTTGTATACACGTCGGAATATTCTGAGAAGACTCGCGACATCATTCTACACTACTGACTTAACCTACTATCAACTCAGAACGATTGAAGGCACATTCGAAGCTATCAATGCCACTGAGTTCGGGATCTACAACGCACAGAGGCTGAACGACTCGCGAACCCAGATCGGTGCGGACATCACCGCGGGATTCGTTACTTCGCCGGGATACATCATGGGGACACTCGCTGCATATAATGCTACGGGCGATCCAGGTATTGAGGTGAATGGGACGTCAACGCAGAATACGAACAACAGCAGTAGCGGCAGTGGATCGAGTAGGACGACCACGGCGATGTAAGTGACCAGTCGTGCATAGCACGTGTATATATTGCATGTTTGCTGACTGCAACGTGTGTGGCATCTCAGGATTATCCTGTATGCTATCACGGGATTCGTCTCCGCCATGTTCTGTGCGGTCATCATTACTGGGGTAAGCTGCCCCTTACTCTCATACATGGCGCAGTTTTTTTGACACTGACGACTGTTACTAACAGGCTGTCCGCGCAATTCGCCACCCCGAGCGTTACAGAATGGCGACTGCGGACGTCACAGGTGGACCAGGGTACAGTGGACAGGGTCGTGGTGGCGCCCTCACTCGCGCGATCTTGGATACGTTCCCTGTCGTCAAATGGGGCCGGACGCCACATGACAGCGAAGCTCGACCACCAAAGGATATAGAATCTGGCGTGGATAGCAAGCATGACCTTGAGATGCTGGAACTGGATGATAGAGGGTCTGTCATCTCGAAGGAAGGGGAGGAGGTCGTCCACCATGACGCACATTCTCAACCTGCTGAAGGATCGGAGTCACTCTCGAACGACGAGCATACTGCTATCGCCACGGGCGCCATCCTGCACGACGATACAGAACGCTCGGCTGACGAAGAAGCAACGGACGGTGCTGCATCCTCCGCGATACCTGCTGCTCGTCCTCGTCCACGAATCTCTACAAGAGACGCTGCACACGCCCAGTCTCAAGCCACTTCTGGTTCCTCAAGGCAAGCCTCTACAGTAGACCCAGTCATGCCAGCCGCAATCGGCAACGAAACTTGCCCCATTTGCATTGTCGATTTCGAAGAAGGCGATGATCTGAGGGTGCTGCCCTGTGAAGGGAAGCACAAGTTCCACCAGGCGTGTGTCGACCCGTGGTTGCTTGAGCTCTCGACTTCGTGTCCGATTTGTCGACATGGTACGTGGGATATTTGTTGCAAAACCCTATAGACGCTTATTGACTTTTCTTTGTGGCTGCCTGACAGACTTCCAAACATTGATGACGATGCTCTCCGGCGATGAAGACGCGCCCCTTGAACCTCCGTCAACGATGCATTACCGAGACAGCGCACCAGTAATCATACCACGCTCGCCCATGTCAGCATCAGCATCCCTACCCCACACACCATCTCACCCGAACTCGCCGAACCGATTCTCGAAATACCTGAAACTTGCACGCAGACGGCACAGGAGGAATGCGGCGGCGAACGCCAATGCTGCTGCACCACCAGTACCAACACGGCCGCAGAACTCCAACTCGCGGGACAGTTCAGCGGGTGGTGCGATGGCCGCGGACCCACTGCCCATTATGCCTGAGCTGGCGCTGTGATATTGTGGTTATTTTGCTTCCAGGCTTCTTTACTTATCTAACGATTCCCCATGCTTTCCCTTTTGCTGTGCTCTCTTCACCGTGTAGGTTCTGAGTGGCGCGTTGGCGTGGCGTGTATCAACATGTTATTGACCTGTATTGTGTTTTTCTGCGAGCTGGCTGTTGACTGATTATCGGACAATGTCTGTCGGCGAAGGCTTTCGATATACGTTTTTGCTTCTGGTGTTTCTGTAGTATAACTGTAACATTATGATTCATCCACTACCGGGTTCTGACCGTACACTGCCAGGCCAGCAGGCCCGCCGTTCAGCAACCGTTCAGCTCACTTCCCCGTTCCGAGGCGATCGTTGATCAACGCGGGATCGACACCTTAGACCCAGATGATCGGAGACGTTGGGACGTTGGGCATCGAGGATTACTTATAAGCACGTCGGTAGGAACCACACTCCGGTCAGGATTTGTTGCAACTGTCAGACTGCGTGAGGTCTGGATTATGAGTCGGCCGTAAAGTGGTGGGCGGGCCTGGAAATGGTCATCGGGATACAGATACACCAACGGAGGTTTGTGCGACCGTCCTCATGCACAGTTTCATCTCCGGCACATTCAACGATGAATGATTCGCCACACATAATTATTTGTTGCTCCACGGCTGTCAAGCAACAATCAGCAGTCGCCGCAGCGAATGTAACCTAAGGATATCGCTGAAGAAAACGAACTTGTTGTCTCCTTTTTTTTTTTTTTTTTTTTTTTTTTTTTTTACCTCTGTAGGCGTTAGTCTTCTAAAGACAATCAGGGACAGGGACGGTCGGAGGACTTCAATTGAAAAAATGAAAACGGAGCAGCCCGATCGTACTCGTTCTTGGTTCGGGACTGGCCGAGCGGCGATTGCCCGACGCCGACGCATCGGAAGTGTGTTGGACGCCATGGCATTCTGCTCAGCTTTGCCTCCGTACTGCATATCGACGGGACAACCCTCGATGTCTTTCGTGTCTTCCAGCAGTATCATATTGATCGATTTTCCGTATCGAGGTTCAGGCTCTCGAGCTTCTTTGAAGGTTCTTACACGAAAAAATTGCTCTACGTATACACAACCTCAGGCTCGCGGCCCTTCCGAGTCGTGGACACATCTGTTGCTTGTCTGCGTTGACAGCATGCGGGGCCGCTGCGGTTGATAACCATGCCATCTTCCTGATGCGGCTTACTCTTTCTTCAATTTCCGTCCAGAAGGAGTGAACGTCTGTCAATGCCCCTGTCTCTTTTGACTTACCCCATACAACTGGAGTAATGATGGAGCGGCATCTACCATGAAGCATTCCGTTTTTCAATCACTTTAAGGGCCTGGCTTCATGCAGGATCGTCCTTTTTCTCTTTCGACTCTCCCATTCTTCCTCTGCACCTTTTCCTTATTCTTCCTGGCTAGCGACGACTTTCTTTTATCGTGAGTCGATTTGTCTACTACTGGATGTCTCGCTGACCAGCTTAGCCGCATTCTTGCACCAGCCACATTCTTTTTACTTCTGGTTCTCCCAAAATCCATCAAGCTAGTCCAAGCTTAAGTCAAGGACAACAATGATCCCTGCCCGTCTATCCCGCCACTCGTGCGTCTTACCCGCACCTTCCACCTTTCCATGCTCTGATTATTCCCCTTGTGAATTAGTCGGGCAGTCCTGTTTCGCGCGGCATGCATCCTCTTCATCTTCATCTCCTGCATGTGGCTATGCATGCGTGCCTCCGACTTGAACGAGGGAGACCGCTTCCATGAGATTTCGCACTACGAACAGCTCATCGTAGAATCGCTACCCTTCTCGCGAGCATCGCGTCACATACATGATTCGCGACCGGTCGACCCCGTAGAGCATCATGCACGGGAGCAACCGATGGCGCATGCAGTCAAACCGATTCACCGCGCAAAGAATATTCAGCAACCGCTTGTGGCGTTTTCGGAGCCATCTACACCACCGCACTCGCCGCCACCTACGCCGGGACTCAGTCAGTTTCTCTTTTCTGACACGGATAGGAGTACGTGGACGAGCGAGAATAATAAGATGATTAGGGGATTATTCCAGTGCATCGAGCAGTCGAATTGTGAGAAAAATCAGAAAGACGGTGCGTCGAACATCTGTCACATAGAAGGATCTGTCTCTAGGTCTGACTTATAAAATGGACAGTTGTTATACTGGGATCCTATCATTTCCGGGGTGCGCTGACTGGATGGACAGGAGGAGAGGATATTTGGTGAGCGTCATTTGTTAGCTTACTTATTGATTGTACTCGTACAGTTCTAACGTCGCTCTGTGATTTCTCCCGTAGGGCGAGGTCCACAGTAAGAGTTCTCCCTTTCTTGATATCGATTTTAATTGACATCTAAACAGGTTCAAGCACTCAAGAACATGCATTACACCGTTCTGTATGCTCTGAACCTAGACCGCGCGGTACAGCTCTACCAGATATTCCCCCAGCTCGTCAAAGCCGTCCTTGTCGAAGGCTCCGAAGTATGGGACTGTTACAAAAACACAGAAAACTGCATCGAAAACGAGTCAAATCCTCAAGGCATCCCTATCTGGAAGCTATTCACTGTATGTATCCTTCCTTCCGCGTTTTCCTCCTCCGTGCTGACTTGTAAATATTGAACTTGAAGTTCTCCTTCTGGGCTCAACCTGAGCATCCACTCGGTGCGCGATGGACGCTAAGCCCCGAACCCTACGCACTCGATGGCTTCGCGCCAAACACCTACCTCGGCTACTCCATCGAATCTTCCTGCCTCGCTCATCGGTTTGTGCCTCATGACGAACGACCCAACCAGGCGTACATCATGGCCAAACGCCTCGCGTATTTCTTGCCCGGACCAGAGCGTGCCTGGGATCCGGAGTGGTATGCACGGGTGGCCGAGGGGATGCATGTCCAGGGCCAGGGACAGGGGCAGGAAAAGGGGCAGGAAAAGGGTACGGGCGTGGATGTGGATGTGGAGTTCGTGGTAGGGGCGAGTAACGATCCGTGGAGAGATGGGGATTTGGAGGTGGAGCTGCCGGAGGGGTTGATCAATCTGGGACAGTTGCCGCAGAAGGAGTTTGTGGAGATGATAGCACAGTCGAAGGTGTTGATAGGTGCGGGTCATCCGAAGACGTGAGTATCATTTATTCGTTCTGGTCTTTGCGTTTGTTAGAGCTATGTACTCACTGTTTATGGGTTTGGATGTAGGTCGCCTACTCCGTATGAGGCTCTCTGTCTCGGTGTTCCATTCATCAACCCCATCCTCCATGTAAGCATTCCCAACCCCACCCTGCATCGTCATCCCAAAACTCAATTCTCATTATTTCCCATTCCCAGTGGAATGAGGCCAACAAATCCGACCGCCGAAGCTGGGACTCCCAACACAGCCTGCTCAAATACATGGACCCCCCCTACGTCTACAACGTCCACAAAGACGACTACGCAGGCTTCGCTGCCGCCATCCAAGCCGCCCTCAAGACACCTATCGAGAGGACGATTCTTGAGCGTATGAGGTTGGAGGCGATCGAGGAGCGGTTGGAGGGGATTTTGGAGGTGGATTGGAAGGCGGAGATGGAGATGGAGAGGGTGTTGGAGGAGGCGACTCAGAGGGCATCGAGTTAGGACTTTGTCTGATCCTGTTTTTAAGGTACCTCGAACTGCGTTGCTTGGTTTACTCATTGTATTACCTTCCGATTGACTTAGACGAACATACACGCCCTACCGTATTTCTTCTCGTGCTATGTATATTCCTGCTCCTTAGCTCTGACAGACTCTTCCGCAGTGTTGTTTAACTAGATCCATTCATTATTTACCTGCTACTTATTTAGACCTCACCTGTACATGTATGTACACCGTTGTTTAGCACACTTGATTCGTGGGCCTTCTGGCGCTTTAGACATCGTGAACCTCCACATATACGACCGACTCCGGAAATCGAACGCAGACCCAGTGTGGCGCAAGTGATGATGTTTGGGTTACCGGAGCACAGGACCTAAAACATGTTCGCTCAGATCGCATAAATTGTCCATCCTCCTAAACCGCGACCAGACATGCAGTCTCGCACATACTCCTAATACAACACCACTCCCACTCCCACTCCCACTCAGAATCCTACTCACACTCACTCATTGCCCATCAACCTCCCCCCTCACCACCACCCCCGCCTTCTCAAACACCCCCTTCAACTTCCCATCCCGATGCAACTCGTTCAACGTATCGAACCCGCCGATGGACCGGCCTTTGAGGATTATGTTCGGGACGGTGCCGCGGCCTGTGAGGCGGGTGAGTAGGGTTTTGAGGAGGGGGGCGTCGTCTGTGTGGTGTGGTGTGGTGTGGTGTGGTGTGGTGTGTATGAGATGACGGGGGAGGGGTGGGGATGGGATGATTGGTGTGTGTGTGTGGAACGAAAAGCGGAGGTTAGTTGGTTTGGGGTCGAGGGTGTTAGGAGGTTGATGGGAGGGGAGGGAGGGTGCGTACCGCGAAGGTCGAGTTCGACGATATGTGGCGCTGGCGAGAGGTCATATTTCGCAAGGAGAGTTTTAGCGCCTTTAGAATATCTGCGCGTAGTAATTCCAGTGAGCAGGCAGGTAACACAGACGGCAACGAAGCGAAGAAACATACGGGCAGTATGTCTAGCAGACGAACAAGAATGATCAACCTCCAACATACTCCCCACGCACAGCTCAGTTCAAAACCCAAGGAACATTTGCTCAACTGACTTTACTAAACACAACAACCGGCACCTCCCCATCCAAAACCCTCCTCCGTCCTTTCCACTCCCTCTCCCCCCCACTCAACCGTCCCACGCTCTGATCCCCCTTCTCATATATCCTCAACTCCACATCCTGCGTCACGTCAATATCGTCCATGAT
This sequence comes from Stereum hirsutum FP-91666 SS1, assembly GCF_000264905.1. Taxonomy (NCBI): domain Eukaryota; kingdom Fungi; phylum Basidiomycota; class Agaricomycetes; order Russulales; family Stereaceae; genus Stereum; species Stereum hirsutum. Next base: position 1,291,726 of record NW_006763148.1, read on the forward strand.
GTTGTCGGCCGTGAAGCTCAGTGCGGGTTTATTGATGACGAAATCGAGCAGGCCGTAGATTTCGGGGGTTTTGGGGTTGGAGGTGGAGAATTGGAGGAGGGAGGGGAAGGAGAAGCGCGGGGTGTGCGAGGTAGAGGAGGAGGAGAGGGGGGAGAAGAGGTATATGGTGAGGGAGAGGAGGGAGAGGGCTGTTACGGCGGGGAGGATGCGGCGGCGGGGGAAGGATATGGCCATTGTTTGGTGTTTATTGGGAGTGATGGTGGAGGTGTGGGTTTGAGTGAGAGCGTGTGTGGCCCAACATCTTCGTGCGCTGGCGAGGCGAATATTTAGGGTTATTACGTATCTGATAAGATAAGATTTTGACTCTATAGCCAGCAGTCGAACAACCTTTTAGACTTGGACCTCGACGTCCTCCGATAAAGATGGCCCCCACCAAGAACATCGAATATGTGCTGTTCGACATGGACGGTACGTCCCACAACATCCCTGCATCCATCTCCTTTACCTTACCAACTTATTGCACTCAATGACGATGGACTCATAGGTCTTATCCTCGATAGCGAGCAGATCTACACGGATGTGACGAGTACTGTGCTTTCCCCTGAGCACACCCATATCCTCTCTTCTCATACATAGCATATTATCATCGACTCTTTTCCTATGCACAAGACATCATCCTCGCTGACTACGGCGAGAAGATGACGTGGGAGATGAAAGCAGGCTGCATGGGCAAACGTACGTACGCCTCTCTCCTCCCACCCCATCCCACAACCCCCTTTCAAATCTCATCCATCCCCCCTCCCCCTTCCAACGACCAGCCGAACTCGAAGCAGCCCACCACCTCCTCTCCTTCTTCCCCCACATCCCCCTCTCCACCCAATCCTACCTCTCCCGTCGCAACACCCTCCAAGACGCCCTCTGGCCCACCGTCTCTCTCCTCCCCGGCTCTCTCAAGCTCATCAAACACCTACACGCACACGACATTCCTATGGCCATCGCCACCGGCTCTCGACGAAGGAATTATGAGATGAAGACGGGGCATTTGGGGGAGGTGTTTGGGTGTTTTGGGGGGAGAGTGGTTTGTGGGGATGATGAGTGGATTAGGGAGAAGGGCGGGAAGGGAAAGCCGGGGCCGGATTGTTTTTTGGTGGCGGCGAGGGAGGTGTTGGGGAGGAATGTGGGCGGAAAGGTCAGAAGCAAGGGAGAGGGAGAGGGGGAGGGAGGGGAGAGGGAAAGGGAGGGAGGGGAGTGTAATGTGGAGGAGAGGGAGGAGAGGAGCAAGGGGCTGGTGTTTGAGGATGCGATTCCGGGGGTGATTGCGGGGAAGAGAGCGGGGATGAACGGTGCGTTTACGCGTTTTCGTTGTCCATTTCACTCTCGACCCGTTGCTTTTTGTGTTTCTGTTCGGTTTTGCTGTGTTTCTGTTCGGTTTTGGTCTCAGGGGCTGACTGGATCTCCTTTCTCTTGTTGTTTTGTTATCAATGTTATGCAGTCGTCTGGGTCCCGGATCCGAACCTGCTCAAGCTCGACATGGCAGGGACCCCTGAAGTCCAGCCTGACCAGATGTTGAACAGTCTCGAGGAGTTCAAACCGGAGGAATGGGGCTTGCCGCCTTATGATTCTGACTCCTAGGCGGCATCAGGTCAGGTCAATACGTGGGGGAACAACAAACTGTAAGTATGTACGGAAGAGTCGTAAGCGGACTGGGCAGGAGCTTGATCGATGGCGATGGAGGTGCGTTCGACGTTCATCGACAAAGGAAGAATTGAAGGCTTCTAGTCCCTTCTACTACTAGTGTCCCTTTGTTCCCTAATAGTAACACGAGGTCCTCCTTCTCTCGAGTCGCTTCCTGCAGCTACTTACAGAAACATTCATGGTGTACTTTCATCTTTAATCAATGAAAAATTGAATTGCACTCATCGCTCATTTCCGGGATCTTGACAAGTCTGCCACGCCCGAGCGTACAAAGGAACCATCGGCCATGTGTCTGTATGTTGTATGTCTGTCTGATACGAAGCTTGAAGCTTGAAGGACGAGAACCTCGTTCCGGTGTGCCAACGTTTTTGGCGGCAGGGATTCAATGTCGATGTTTGCATTGAGATGATATGGTTCTCGGACGCTAAGTACTCCTCGTCCCTTGAGCACCCTGTAAGCTTCTCAGGCTCGCGACTCGGTGGGAGATGAGACAATTGATACTTGAAAGGGAAACGTTGGTGGAGCTCGAAGGAGCAGCAGAGACATCGCGAGTTTTCATTTTCATTGAATTTTTAATTCGGAGGGATTAGCGGGGAAGACGCGTACTTTCATTGCGTAGGCAGTCAAAGCGTCGCTTGATTGATAGTATGCATGCACCGTAACCGCCGAGTCCAGCTGAGTTAACTGGTTATCTCCGGCTGCATTCTTTCATCCATGCATCCATCCATCCAACCATGACATCTTCCCGTCTGCCGTCTCTTATCCCCGAAGTTCGAACACCCGCTACTCCGAAAAATACTACGCATTCGCGGTCTCAGTTACAATGCCCATAGCCATTAACTAACCCGATCCCGCGAAGTATCGTACGGAGCATACGAGCGCAAAGTAGAAAGGCCCACGAAGGCTGCGAGCTGGTGGTAGCAGTAGTAGAGACGCGAGCGTTCCGGGTCCGAAGATAAGAGGAGACGGGGCCGGGAGGATTCGCGCTGTCATAGCCGCAGAGTGGACCTTGAAATGTGCGGAGATTGGGAATCGGACGGTGTCGAACGATGAATGGAAGCTGGGCGCGATATCACCATTGATATTGGATGGCGGCGGCGCACATTGCGTCGATGATGGGTATGTAAGTATCATTGTAAGTATCATTGTGAGTATGGTGCTGGTGTTTCTGAACCGGCCTGAAAGAGGAACGTCGTGATGCGATATTTAGAGCTGTAGTGAGTAGTGGCCACCATCAGAAGAATGCGGGGCGTTAGAGAGAACGGGAGGGTGACGCTAGTGGCGACCGTTCTCTACCCAGGAAGTCTCGTTGGGGGAAGCAGAGTAGGCAAGATTCGAGGGGCCCGGGGGCAGGAGGCGTAGACGCCAGAGGTGCGAATCCCTCGAGCAAAGGAGGGGTCGAATGGAATTGTCGAGTGTGTTCAAATATATGGTCTGTGGAGCGATGCGGACGTCAGAGGCCGAGTTCCAAGAAAGATGGACCGGGGCGTAGACAGAATAGGGGAAGAGAGGTACTGTGTTGTGCAGAGATGGCTATTTCGAGGGAGAGAGCGACGACGGGCGGTAAGGCCTCAACACCGTTCGATGGACAAGAATTGAGACGGTGCGTATTGTGTGACGACAAGAACGCAGTTTCAGAGGGTGATTTTACGGGGCGACGCAGTTTTAGGCACGGATTTCGGTGACGTTGAGTGGCCCTCCGGGGTCGGGGTCCTTGTGGGCCGAGAACGCGGCGATGGTATTGCAGGTCGAGTTTCCATTTAGGACCTGTTTTTGTTCTTTCTCGCTATCGACACGCGCTGTGCCAGCCCACGCTCGTTCGCTTTAGACTACTTATTAGCCGCCTCTCAACGATGGCCCATCGCAGGACCGACTCCCAACGCCATCTCCCCCCGCCACTCGACATGGCCCCGCCCTCAAAGGCTGCCCTCCCCCTCCTCCCCGTCGTCTACCACGCACTCGACTCCCCCTCCCGCTCTGCCTCATCCTCCTCCCTCCCCTCCATCGCAGACATCATCCACCCCCGCAAGTCCCGCCAACGCACCACCTTCGTCGCCCTCTTCGCACTCATCATCCTCTCCGTCTACGTCTTCCTCGTCGCACAGCCCGCCCTGTCCCCCATCCCCCTCCACAATGCAGACGACGACTCCACGCCCTGGAGGCACATGGCCAACTCCTACATCGAGAAGAACAAGCATCGTCTCTCAGGCGCACCTTCACGTCCTCCCCAGATCTCGCTCGACCCAGCACAGGAGCTCGCGGCACTGACGAGCTTCATGGCCGCCCTCCCCCAGAACGTCATTCCGTCTTCTGTCGACCCCTCGCTCCCAATAGACCCCCAGCTCGTCCTCGACTTTGACACCCGCAGTCCCCGAGCAGAGTCGGAGATCCAGGAGGTCGTCATTGACGCCTGGATGCGCAATCCCGTCGTTCTCTTCTCCAAGGTCTGTCCAGACCGCAAATCATCCTCTCCCTTGGCGCCTCGCCCTCATCCCCAATCTTCTTTCTCCAGGTCCACTCCCCTGTTTCAAGAGAGGTAAAATCTCTTCTCCGAGATATGCACTTACGCCCATCGCCCACGATTTTTGATCTTGACGAACGAGGTACGCATCTTGCGCCCGGCCTTACTCCCCCGCGTCCGTGCTAACCTAACGCTTTGAATTTGACCCATCCACCAGCCGACGCCCAAGTACTCGTCCCACTCCTTTATCGTCTGACTTCCTCCGACTCTCTCCCCATCCTCCTCATCGGCGGCACCCCCGTAGGCTCAATAGACGCCATCCGCGAACTCGACGCCTCGGGGGAGCTCAAGAAGATGGTGACAGAGGCTGGGGCAGTCATCGACGGTGCCAAGCGGAAGAAAGGTCGTCGCTCATGAGCATGAAATATGGTTTCTTTTCCAATCAATCAATGGTGAGCCGCGCTGCTATCTCTCGGCCGTGCCTGAATGATAGAATGAAAAAGCGCTAACAAATTGCTCCTTCTCTTCTCCCGTCGGCGTTTTTTTGATCACTTCCAATTGCCTTCCTCGACGTTGCAAATCCCGGTGCACAGGCCCCCGTCAGCGTCCGTTCACGATACATACAACACAAGCACATATCATATACTCACCTTTTTCCCCACTTTTTTTGCTCGCCCTTCAATTCTTCGCATGCGGTCGGTGTGATACTGGTTTAGGTCTTTTTCTGCGTTTTCTTTCCCTTTTCCTCTTACCTTTTTTCCCCCTTGAACCCTGGTTTGCCATTGAACGAACTCTTTGATCGTTGAACCTTTTATCTTACTTATTGTCGAGTTCGTCTCGGCGTTTCTAAAATTCCCTTTCACCGTTTCACTGTTTCTTTGTCCATCTTTTTGCACTTTCTTTCATCGTTCTTTTTGTTTATATCCTTGCACTTTATACACTTGCACCTTGCATCCTTTTATATTCCCCACTTTCTTTCAAGTTTATATCCTTTGTGTGGCATATACTCCGGTGCAGGCCCGCGCTGCATCGTTTTTTCTTTCTTCTTTCTTTCACGCACCTCAGCTTTTTCTTCTTTCTGAGACTTTCATCGACATCTTTTACCCCGTACTCATCACATCACATCGCCTCCGAGCATCCGAGCCTCACACGGTCCTCTTTCCCACCCCGACGCAGCCCCGACGCAGCCCCGACGGGTCGAGCTCTCCGCCGCGCGGAGCAGCAAAACGTGCTATACATACGATGCACTCGTGTCGACCTGGGCCCGTTCAGTCCGTTCGCGATCCTCCTAGCTATAGCCTATTCGCGATTCCACTTGATGCAGTCTTGGGAGTGTAGGGAATGCTGCCGGTTTTTCGGCCGGAATCAATGGATGTACGGAGTCCGGCGTTGCCAATAATATACACTACAGCCATCCGTCATGCATCATCCATTCATCATGCGACCATCTGGACGGGGGATCGCCATCTGGAGGAGGATTATCGCCACACCGCCGTACAGTCGTACCGCCAGCGGCCAGCGGCCATGCTGTAGTTCGCAGTCGCGTCGGGTCAATCGCAGTCGGGTCGCTCGTTGGCAGGGACAGGGTGGATCATCCATCGTTGATGGTAGATCATTGAGACGCGTGGGTTCGTCCGACATCGGGTGGATTTTCGTCGCGTCGCGTCGTGGACTGCGGTGACGTGGTGACGTGGTGATGATGCCGTGGTGATGATGATGCCGTGGTGGTGGGTGTTTGAGGTTGTGGGGGAGGTGGTGTTCAAGTTCTTCATACCTTTCTGTGCAATTGTACATACCATTCGGTTGAATACATACATATACATATGCATGGGTTGGGCAGTTTCGTGGTCTGTTGCATTTTCTCATTCAGTTCTTCATCCACTTTGTTTGATTGAATTCTTCTTCTTCTTCCCTCTGCGCCCTTTTGAGCGCCCTCCTGTTCCCTTTCCTTCCCCCCCTTTTTGACGACGACTCGAAGCTCGAGCTTGAGCAGATGATTTTTCGGGCCTTGGTCTTGTTGTTGTCGTGTCCTGTTCGTGTTTCGTGTTGAATGTTGAATGTAGATAGAAGGCGTTGTCGTATGGACTCGGACTGCGTGCATGGGTTTTTGCTACAATCGTTCGTTCGTTCATTCAGGCTTTGGGTCGTTCGTCGCTCAGCGCTCGGGGTTCTGATCAGACTCAGGCTGGTCATGTAGCTGGATGCACTGTCCTTTGACTGTCAGTCTTGTCGACGTCGTGTTAGCTCCGGTGCGCTGTAGCTTTTCAGACCTGGAACGTGTCGGTGTCGATGCCAGGGTTCCTGAGTTTTTCTTTTGGCAAGGTCATGGTCGCCTTGTGTGCATGCATGCAAGAAAGTACTTGAATTGGAACAGCACCCGATGGGAACGACCTTGAGAGCCTCAAGGCCTTGAGGCTCGGATCTTAAATAATTGTTTAGCGTTTAAATTTTGCGTTTGACGTTGTGATCAGTGATTGGGCCATGGGGGGTTTATTATACTTTACTTGCCTGGATCCGAGTGGTATGGGTTGTACCGACTTTCCTGCGGTGGTTTGTTGTGCCAGTGAGCAGTGAGTGTACAAGAGCATATAAGGACAGACGACGACTCGCAGGCGCGACGGGACCCCGAGAGCAGCTGAGCCTGTCAGTGGATGTTGTGTTCCCGTTGCTGTTGAGGGCTTGCGACACGAAGTCGTCGATGTCTGGGTCTTTGTATCGGACCCACTGATAGACGATCGGCCATCAGTGGTCGATCCTTTGGAATTACTTACTTGACTTCGATATTCGAGTCAAGAATATGCCTTGTTCGGTAGGTTGCGAGCACATGTGAAGCCGATCACAGGACCATCCGAACCTTCAACTTGTCGCCACTCACGAACTCATCTTTCCTCGAAAACAACTCCTCCATATCCCAAGTACCTATGGCGCATTCAAACTCAACTTTAGCTTAATAGCTTCGACTGAGCAAGCACAATACGCAGAACGCGCAACTCACAGCTGATATACCGCCCAGCCAGCCATTCTCTCCTCCCTCGTCAAGAACGCTATAGAATCGGCGGAGAGCGCAGGCGTGTCAGTTAGGGCGCGCTGCACCTCCGGAGGCATCCGTAGGACTATGTCGGTGAGGACGCCGCCGGGGTGGATGGAGTAGGCTAGGAGATCTTGGGGGCCGTGATCGACCTGGGTTACGGATTGAACGGAAATGGTCAGGTTCGATAGGTGAGGATGGAATGGAGGGGTAGGCGAGAGACAGAGAGAGACATGCGTTCATGAGCTCGGTCAGACGCAGGACGGCAAGTTTACTCGTCTGGTAGGCTGAGGCTTGTCATCCGAACCATAGCACCATTAGCCTTTCGCCACACACAAGCATAAAGAGAGAGAGAGAGATAGACTCACGCCCGGACCCATAAGATGCGCCCCCATCGAACTCATATTCACGATTGTCTTCTCCATACTAGTACTCTTCAACACCACCGGCAAAAAAAGCACGCGTGACAGCAAACAACCCCATCGCGTCCACCTCCCACGTATGCCACCAATCTCGCACCTCAACCTCCACCTCGCCCATGACTCGAACGCTCTCTGCCCACCCCGCATTATTCACCGATATATCGAGCCCTGCGTCCCCGAACGCGTCGAGGGCGACTTTGACGACCTGGGGCGGTGGGTGGCCGCGGAGAGGATGGAGGAGAGAGTGGAGAGAGCTTGAGAGGAACGGGCGCGGGATTGGGCGAAGGAGAGGGCGAGGCGGCGGCCGAGGCCTTTGGAGGCACCGGTGATGGAGATTGGGTGGGATTTGTGCGATCCGGAGGGGGTGAGAGGGGAGATGAGGGGATAGGTATCTTTCTGGAGGGTTTTTGTGAAGTTGAAGCCTAGGCATATTGCGAAGTCATGGAGAGACTTGTGAGATGGAGGTAGGGAGGATGAAAGGGATGTATACGTACCAGCGTGAGGTGGGATGGTTAGGAGTTCTGACATGTTGGCCTGAGATTGGGTGAGATGAAGATGAAGGTTAAGACATGCAACTGCACTGCTGGAGCTTTTTACATGTGCAGCGTCAACGACTTCAAGTACCCAGGAGATGGATCATGCAAGCGCATAGATGTTGGTGACTAATTGTCCACTTCCAATCACAACGACTTAGTCCATGTTGTAATTCAGCAAAGTTTAAGTGGAGATGATATGCACAGAACAAGAAAGGAGTCACGGGTAGTGAAGCATGATAAAGAATGCGGTGAACCCAATAATCATGAAGCGCTTGCGAAAATCAACCGTGACTGAAGGGAGAAGCAAGATAGCCAGTTACAGCAAGAATGCGTAGACCAGAGGAGCGCTTACTTCATCGGCAGCAGGCTTCCTGAGTACTCAGCAGTGCTCGGAGTGGCGATTGACAGCATCTGAAGCTGAAGGCTGCGACTCGCAGCCGGAATGATTGACAGTCACTTCTCCGTCTAACTTAGTAGACGACTACTCAGTCAGATTCTCACAAGCAACGATTGTATACAGAGTTGGAAGCATAGATATCCAGCATTCAAGTTCGTGTCGCCGCAAGGAAGAAGATTGAGCGGTCCGGCCGGCGGATGCATGGCGACTCAGACACGAGTGGCAAACAATGGACAAACATGGCACGACAACCGGCGCGTCGCACGTGGTAGCGCGTTCTTTGTAGCTTCGACCACAACCTCTTCCACCATTCCGTACCCCAGCTGTTGTGTCGGCCCCTACACTAATTCCAGTCATGGTTCCAGCTCCAGTCTTTGTTCCAGCCTCGACCGGATTCCCCATCAAAGTCTATACTGTCCCCTTCCAGGCTCTTCATGCAACGCATCCCTCGAATTCCATCCCCTCTCGCTCCTCAGTCGACAGCGCGACTTCAAGTCCAATGCCCGGACCCACACATGTATCTTGGAATGAACTCCCCGAGATTGTACGAACTCGACTGTGCGTCAAATACGATTTCCTGAAGTCTCGAATCTGGGCTTCATGGCAAGGGTTTACGCCCTTCGTCTGGACGCGTTACACCGACGCTCTGGGCTCATCAACCAGCATGACGTCTGATGGCACCGTCAAGACTGCTATGATCAAAACTATTCCAGATATCCGTGGCGTTCTGAAATGTGGAGATCATTTCTGCAACTTTTATGAGCTCTCTAATCTCCGTAAGCTGAGCTGTCTATATTCCTGCATGCGCGTGCTAATATGGTGCCATAAGATGTGTTCTTCAATCCGCTGGATGCAACAATCGATGAGGCATTGGCTGAAGTAGACTTTTTGTTTGTCCCCTCTGCGATTCTCCATCTTCGGAACCACATCGTCCCGCCAACTTGGCGGGTTTACAGTGCTTCGCAGGTTTACGGTGCCTTCTCAATCCCAGAATTCACGTTTACCAGCATTGATATACACGAACAAGTAGCGCGTAACTTCGTTGCGCGGACGTACGTCACACATCTTGTGTTATTTCGCTCGCTCACATATCTGAACCTAACTCAATATAGGCATCGCAATACTAAATTTACTCGACCACATACCTTGGACCTCTTGCAGGGGCTCAGCAGACAACTTGGCTTCTATTTCGCGTATTCGCCCAACAAGACGGAAGAAGATGCTCGCAAGAGCAATTTGTCCCAAGATTTGATTCTCGCAATTCAGGAGCTTGGTACCGCCATGGACACTGCGACTCACAATCGCGAAGCAATGTCCCACTATACCACCTTAGCCCAGCGTTGCTTCTACGCTCTCTACCTCACCCGCATCATCGTCCTCTCCAAATTTCTGGATTGTATTCCTCTAGACGTCGATTCCGTGTTCGTCCCGGCTGAATGGACTCTATTTCAACATAATCCACCCCGCATATCGGACGGCGATGATGCATTTTGCACGGTTTATCGCCACGTCATGGGAGCTTGTGGCTCTGTATTCGACCTCAAGCGGACGGCCGCGGCTCGTTTTAATAACCTCGTCAAGAGCAACAAGCGTTTTTTCTCTCAGAATCGTACCATTCAGGCTCGAGACCTGCCGTTCTATCTCGTGCCAGTGGTCGACGAGGTTGAAGCTCCCATTTTTCGAAGCCCTTCGAGCGACTGTCGTCCTGCCTGTTCCCGCCTGGGCGTCAGTGCCCTGTTGGATGGATTTGACTACCTTTCTTGAGATCTTTCGTAGGTGCTCTGTTCCCTATGTCATAGGCCAAGTATTTGTCCGTGACATTCATCAAAAGCACGCCGACGGATGCAACACATCGATATTTATGCTCAATGACTGCGAAGTGGCCTCAAGCCTGTGGACATGCTTATGCGCGACTCACTATCCATTGATAATGATCGGCTCGTGTCCTGCCAGCTCGGTTGGGCTTACAAGTACCTTTATCCCATCATTCTTTATTTCTTGGCCGTTTGATCCTTTTTTGCCCTTTTTGTTTCGCGGATCGTGTCTGTACTCTGGGATTCATGTCATCGTGTACTATACCCGCACTCTATCACACATTTGTCTCGTGATGTTGTTGAGTTTTCTATTGGTCCAGGAATTGAAAGAAGTCACAACAAGCAACAGATCCCTACAGATCCTAGTGCACGACTGTGACAAAGAATACGGTAAACCTGAGAATCCCTCAGCGCTTGTGAAAATCAACCGTGGCTGCAGGGGGAAGCAAGACAGCCAGTTGTAGCAAGAAGGTATACACTGGGGGAGCGCTTACTTCGTCAGAAACAATAGGCTTCAGTGCTCAGAGTGGTTATTGACAGCACCGTGAAGTGTAAGTATCTGGAGCTGAAGGTCGCAGTGAATGATCAGTCACTTCACCCTCTAATCGACCACCGTCTATTTAGTCAGAATCCTACTAGTAACGATTGCGTGCAGGGTTGTATTGAGCATAAATACCTCGACGTGGACACCATTGCGTTCGCGAGTTCTATCCGCCAGTATTCGTGTCGCCGCAAGGCGAGTGCCAGAACAAGGAGAGGAAGATTGAGTGGTCCGGCCGGCCGATGCATGGCGACTCGGACACAAGTGGCAAACATTGGACAAACACCGGCGCGCTCGCGCCGTGCCGCGTTCTTTGGAACTTTGACCACAACCTCTTCCACCGTTCAACCGTACCCCTGCTATCGTGTCGACCTTGTCGCAAAAGTCGTCCAAAACATACCAGGCCGTATAAGTGCGTATAAGGATGTATTAGGCTCTTTGTGACGCAGAACGTTATACGGTAGCAAAGAGGGCAATATGGCCCAATAAGGTCCATAACCTTATGGGACCTTGTATGACCTAACCGTACAGTATAGAGCCTAAAAAGCCCTTTCCAGGCGTTGTGTTCTGATCTGATCGCTCTCTCGACTTCAGCTTGGCCGCAAAACAATGTATTTGGCATTTACATAGGTAGGGACAGTAAAAATACAATAGCAGACATCACAGGAGAGATATCTCGCAAAACAAGCGGCACCTTCGCACCTTCCGGATGACGAGATCATTCTGTACTACTCGACGGAGAGATCAAAGTCTGGTAACAGACTGATACTGTAGTACTCGAAACACAAAACAACGACTATACTCACCAGTGTATGTGAACACAAGAAGACAGGCTGTGATTTGGAACATGTTCTCCTATACATGCACTGTAAGCACAGAAGATATGATCAGATTAGTAGCCTGGCGTTAAGCAAGAGAAACGACGTACGTTTGAGAAGATCGGTAAAGCACGGTACGATGCAGCGCGAGTACATCATACGAAAGTCGTCCTTTGACCGACCGGTATGTCAGGTCAAGTTGAATAAGAGCAGTCCTAGAGAAGATGGGTGAGATAGACTGGAAGATTTGGAGATTGGGGGACGGGCGCAGCGGTGATGATCCAGTCCTCTTCGGTTGTGCGATGTATCTACTCCTGTATACCCCCAGCTTCTGCATGCTTTAATGTTCCACGATATTTCATACCTTCACGATGTCGCTGGGCTATATAGCATGCAGCGTATTTAACAAGGAGGGAGATGCACATGGTGGTCAAAGACAAAGACGCACGTCTGTGGGCGTGGGTGATGACATCATTGAAGGCGTGTGAAGCTCCTCCCTCATTGATCATTCTGTGGCCCACACCGGCGGTAAGCCACACGTTGGCCCACGTCATGAACGACGACGAGCAGGTCGTTCTGACTCGCCCATGAGTCTGTTCGTCTCTCCATCGTACAGACTGAGGCAGGCTAAATGAATACCACTTGTGATTTTTGACTTCTTGTGCTGGAACGACTGGTCCTTAGAGCGTTGATTTGCGGGTGGCGTGAATCGATAATCATGGTGCATAAAATATAGGGTACGCGCTATCCTGTGCTCTTGACGTTCTGATCCTTACTTGTGCTATTTTTTTATGGTTGCAGTGACTTGAATGGACGATTATCGGTGTCAAGGAGATTGTCAAGATTATTTCGGGCAAGATTTCCCGCACTGCGCACGCCTTAGGGGCTTGTATCGTTGCTACTTACCGGGAATGGTAAATGGCCCGAATCACGTAGACGTTGCGTTCATGACGGCCTTTCGCCGTACCAGTTGGAGGCCAAGGACTTTCTGGGAGGGTTGCAGAGTGTATAGGGAGGAGTCGCACGCAGAATTTGTTCTGGTAGAAGAGCTCAAGCGTGGTGTTCTCATGTGTCCGACATTCTCTCAACCCGAGAGATGGAGACACTACCTCATGGATACTATTGGTGCGGATGTTTTCCTGCGCACTGGAAACTGAGAATTTATTAAAAGTTCACTGAATATACGCTAGATCTAGTTTGTCCGTCCCCCTTGCATCACTCCAAAAGTAGCGAGGTGATGCAACCTAACGGTGCATCATAGGCCATACATCGTCCTGATTAGGTCCAATATGGTCCATTAGGTCCAAGCGTCTGTCAAAATGCCTGGTAAGTTTTGAGCAACTTTTGCGACACTCTACCAAAATTCCAGTCATTATGGCTCCAGCTCCTGTATTTGTTCCAGCTTCGACCGGATCCCCCATCAAAGTCTATGCTGTCCCCTTCCAGGCTCTTCGTGCAACGCATTACTCGAATTCCATCCCCTCTCGCTTCTCAGCTGATACTGTCCCTCCAACTCCAATATCAAGACCCACGCATCTATCTTGGGATGAACTCTCCGAGATTATACGAACGCGACTGCGCGCCAAATACAATTCTCTGATGTCTCGACTCTGGAATGCCAGATGGGACGTTTGGATTACACTCTTTGGTTGGACTAGTTATACCGACGCTCTGGGCTTATCGACGAGCATGACGTCTGACGGCCTCGTCAGGGCTGATATGATTGAAACTGACCCAGATATCAAAGACGTTCTGAGACTTCAGGATCAAATCCACGTCTGTCATGAGCTCTCTAATCTCCGTAAGTGTAGTTGAGTTGTCTACATTCTTGCACATGGCTAATAATACGGTGGTAGATGTCTTCTTTAGTCCTCTGGATGTAAAAATCGATGAGGTACTAGCTAAAGTAGAACATCTGTTCGTTCCCTCTGCGATTCTCCGTCTTTCGTCGCACCGAGTCGCCCCATCAAATTGGGCCGATGGAAGTCCCCTCTCAATCACAGAACTCTCGTCTCCTAACGACTCCATATGCTATGAAATCGAGCGTAACTTTATCACGCGGAGGTACGTCACACATCTTCTTGGTATTATTTAACTCGTTTCCCTATCTGAACTTGACTCAATATAGGCCTCACAAGGCCGAATACCCACGACCACATACTTTGGACCTTTTGCAGGGTATCAGCGCGCACTGGGGCTTCTATTTTTCGTATTCGCCCAACAAGACGGCAGAAGAAGCCCGCGAGCACAAATTGTCTCAAGACTTGATTCTCGCAGCTCAGGAGCTCGGTACGGCCATGGACACCGCGACTCACAGTCGCGAAGCAATGGCTCGTCACGCCGCCTTAGCCCAGCGTTGCTTCTACGCTCTCTACCTCACCCGCATCATCGTCTTCTCCAGATTTCTGGATCGGTTTCCTCGAGACACCCGTTCTAAGCACGTCCGGTCTGAATGGGCTGTATTCCAACATAACCCACCTCGCATGCCGGATGGCGACGACGTATTCTCTACGGTTTATCGCCATGTCACGAGAGCCCGTGGTTCTGTGTTCGACTACAAGCGGACGGCTGAGGCTCGGTTCAATACTCTGTTCAAGAGGAACTTGCGTATTTTCTTCGAAAAATGTACCACCCCTCCTCCCAAGGTGCCGTTCTATCTCGCGGTCGACGAGGTCGAAGCTCCCATTATTCAGTGCCCTTCGAGCGGTCGTCGTCCCGCGTGCTCCCGCCTTGGCGTCAGTGCCTTATTCCATGGCTTTGATGAAACTTCTTGAAATCGGTCATACGTGCTCTATTCCCTCTATCTCATGGGCCGAGCATCTGCTCGTGACGTTCCCCAAAAGCACACCGACGGATACAACACTTCGATATTCATGCGCGATGACTGGTCTCAAGCTTGTGTAGTATTTGGACATGCCTATGCACGACTCACTTCTTTGTTTCTCGGCCGTTCTATGTTCCTTGTTTTCTGTCGCTTTCGTTTCGCGGATCATATCTGTACTCTGGGATTCATCTCATTCTGTACTACACCCGCAGTCTATCATACCGTTGTCTCATGATGTTGTTGATTTTTCTGTTGGTCTTTGTGCACAACAAGACCACATGTATGCTCATACGTCTTCCGATGTTCCCCGTGTTCCGACTCGCCTGAAGCTGCATTGCTCTCCATTCACTTTGAAGCGATTAAAATGCCCCCAGGGGTGTCATCAAGATGTCGCATCGTTGAAGGCACTGCTCAATAATTTGCTCACATTATCCAGCCTTTCACTGACCCATAAACGAACTCGAACAGGTCTATCAGTAGAATACTCGTAGACAATGGAGGTACATAGGATCATAACTTGGCCTTCTCCCCGACCAGCTTCTCCAAATCACGATACTTGTAATACAGCTGCAAACTCTCCGGGTTCGCCACAGTCCCACTGGGTTTGATCGTCGAGCCCGAGACGATCTGCTTCACCGCGATCTCTATCTTTTTGGTGTTCACCGTATACTGATGACCATCATCGGACAAGGAAAGGGACAATTTGTTAGATTACACCCTAAAGACGAAGAGGAAGAAGAAACCAAAGGAGAAGAAATAGGGAAGTATGGAATGCAACACACCGGAATGTCGGCGATTTCGAAGATGTACTTCGGGACGTGACGTGCACTGAGCGATTCCTTTATAGCGTCGCGCATCTGTTGCTCGAGGGATTTAGTGAGTTTATGGCCAGGGCGCATCTTGACGAAGAGGAGAACACGCTCGTCTAGTTCGTGAGGTCGGCGTTGACCTATGCAGAGGGTGTCGTCGACAACGGAGGTGAATCGTTCAAGGACGGAGTAAATTTCTCCGGACCCGAAGCGAACGCCGGATGGATTGAGGACACCATCGCTGGCGAAGTCTAGGTTTCAACGGTGAGAGGGCGGGTACTGTGAGTGCATACCTTCTTCCGTAGATGATCAGACCCTTAGTCCGTGGGTTGGCAGCCATGAAGTCACCTTGGCGGTACACACCTACGCACGACGAAATCTTTAGATCGACAGACTTATATAGCGCAATAAGGGAGACAGTTCCGTACCGGGATAAACATCATAGTATGCACTCAAAAACTTAGTGCCCGCCTCATCGTCGCCCCAGAACTTCACGGGAAGCGAGGGATGGGGGCGAGTACAGACGAGTTCCCCTGCTTGACCGGTATGTTCAATGTTACGCCCTGCAGGGTCAAAGATTTCGACCTTCATCCCGAGGGATTTGCCTTGAATTTCTGTGTAATTGACGATATTTTACACCGAGAGTAGTATCAGAGATACATCTAGGGCTAGTGGTAAAAAATATGCGTACCACCAGCATATGTGGGAAGAGCAGGGACAGCAATGACGACTGCACGACAATAATTTTGTCAGCGAACTCGCCATCTGACATATCAACATGGGAAGTTAGAACAGACGCACAAGCCGCGCAGACGTCTGTCCCACCACTTGACGAGACAACTTGTTTCTCAGGTCCGAATGCCTCCTGCACCCATTCGAACATCGGGGCTGTTAGCACTGCTCCGGTAGAAGCAATCATACGGAGAGACTCGAAAGGACCAATGTCGCGCACTATAGAACGTAAGTTATCGGTTGATTCATATATTCGACTGACGGAATCTGCATACATGGATTGATCCCCTGGCCTTTGATTTCTGAGAGGAAGCGCGGACTCGTCCCGAGTAGAGCAACTCTGCACCAGATACCGTGTGAGAAGTTTGACCGATGGACGTGAAGGAACCCGTATGCTGGTTACTTACCCTTCGTCGTTAATGACTTTGAGGTATGTTTTGAGGGTAGGGTAGAAGGAAGACCCGTCATAGAGGATGACAGAGGCACCGATAGAGAGACCAACGAGCATGAATGGCCACATCATCCAGCCCGTCTGGGATGACAAAATACTTGGTCGTGAGATTGCAGTGAGTTTGATAGAAGTACAGTTCCTGTATACCGTTGTGTACTGGAAGAATACGTCATCCGCGTTGAGATTGAGATGGATTCCTATATCCTTCTTACATTGCAGGAGAACACCCTATATACACCGAGAAGTCAGGGTTGATGATTATGTGTTTGCGGTGGCCCAATCATACAGAGACTCACCCCACCGCCGTGGACAATGCACTTCGGAGGTCCTGACGTGCCACTGCTGTATAAGATATATACCGGGTGATTGAAGGGGACTTGCTCGAAAGTTAATGGTTGTCCGTCACCATTGGCCAAGAAACGAGACAAGTTCACGCTAGGGGCCAAGATACTGGTCAGTATACAGATAAATCGACTAAAAAAACAACAAGTGCGGATGCGTACGAATTGGAGATACCCGCAAACTCAGAAGCAGGGATCTCGAGACCAGTCTTCGAGCTTGGGAGTAAAATGACTTTATGAAGACCCTTCCCTGACAGGTCCTTTGCCACTGCGGAGGCCTTGGCTAAGAGGCCTATCGTCTTGCCTGCATACACCGACTCGACTTCGCTGAACAGCAGTTTTGGCTGAATTTGGCGGTAACGGTCCAGTATCCCCTATTTCAATGCAAGGCGGGATTGTCAATCCATGTGCAAAGATGAGATATGAGTGTCCTACCTGCGTGCCCATGTCAGTAGCTGTTCCGGAGAAGATGGCTCCAACGGTGAGGGTAGCGAGAGCAATAACCACGGCGGTCACATTATTCGCCACAATAGCTGAATCACGGGTCTCACGTCGGCCTTACAAAGAGCCGATGAAGGTTCAGTGTTTCTCACCTGCAACTCTATCGCCTGGTCGAAGCCCATGAGCTCTCATCGCAGAGCTCATGTCTCTGACAAGCGCTCTAAGCTCTCGAAATGTATAGGTTATCCTCTTCCCTTGCTCGCCCAGCGCAATGATCGCAACTTTGTCATTCTGCCACTGTAGCAAGTTCTCGGCGAAGTTGAATCGTGCGTCAGGAAACCAGTGCGGGACCTCCTTAATTCTCCCCTCCGTGACAATCTGCCTGTCTTCATTAGCACAGACAGACAGATGCAGACGGTGGAACAGCGAACCTTGGATGGAGGGACAGAGTACACGATCCCCAGAAAAGTCCATAAATCCTGCCAGAACGTATAATCCGTTACTGAGTATTTGTGCAGATCGTAGTAATCCTCTGGTCAAGCGCGTTGGCAAGTATAATTAGCTGGTCCTGAGATGTCCATTAAGTCGATTAAACCATTCTTACTCAAACTCAAACCGTGAGTTCTGTTGACAAACCGACGGAAAGCATCAATGCGAGTGAGTCCAGGCGCAGGGTTCGTCCAGAGCTTTCGAGCCTGAGCGGACTGATTGTCCATGAGCCGTGAGTGCGATGATGCGAGAGTGAAAGTGGGAAGAAGAAGTCGATGCGCCGTATATGGGACCGAAGTGTACTTATAGCTCTTAGGGATTCCACGGTCTGATATAGCACTGTTCGGGTTAAAAAGACTGCCTGGCGAAGACCCTGAGAAGAGCACCGACTGGTGAAGGGCACGGTCTGACGTTGTTTCGCACGAGCCCAAGATTCAGAGCCGCACCAGCTGATATTGCCCCGGTGAGCGAGACACTTTAGTCACTGTCGGACAAGTGTCGTGTCGATAGATCCCATGATCAATCGTTTAGTAGATTATTTCCCTCGTTATCCTGCCAGCCTTGTCGGTACGGACCGATGGGTTCAGATATCGAAGTTTTGATGGCAATAAACCGAGAGTTAAACGGTCATATATGATAGAGAGAGCCGAGCGGTCAAAAGAAATCTCAATAGTCAAAGGAGCAGTTTAGGGAGGACACGATGCTTGCACGATGCAGTTCGACTGAGCGGTGTGGCCAATTTCGAATTGGAGCGCGGCGTCTCTCGCTCGCGTGTCCGTTGTGGCCTGTTGTGGCTGGCGACGCATACGCTCGTCACAGCCAAGTCGGGTTCACCAAACCTACACACTACCACCACCTCGCCTGTACTCTTCCATCTTCTTGGTTCTTTGGCACGACTCTTCAACGAACCGCTTGGATTCAGGAAATCACACATTTCCAACGCCGCACGCGTCGTAACATCGTATTCGAGCACACCGACCCCACAATATGTCGAAGCCAGCTGTGAACGGGCATGACGCGAACGGACACACAGGACGGTCCGACCGTATACAGATCATTAACGACGAGAAGCAGTTCACGTATGTAGACCGCCATTATCTTCAGAATTCCTGACCAACTAGCGGCACAGACCCGACCTGAACGCTCAACTGGAGGAGTGGGCCTTGCGCGATGTAGGATTCAACTACAATATTGTCTCTGTCTTCGGGTCACAGTCAACAGGGAAAAGTGCGTTTGTATCTCGCTCCCGAGGAACTCTAATGGACAAGTTGTCTTGTGATAGGTACCCTACTGAATAGGCTATTCGGCACCAACTTCGACGTAATGGACGAGACGAAACGGCAGCAGACTACGAAGGGTCAGTCTTCAATAATTCATTTGGTCTTGTGTGAAGAACCATTCGCATTGGTACTGGAGTGCTGGCGGCAGTCGCAGCTGGAATGTGGCCGCCTTGCTTCCTGGACCTTGCACACGCATGGGTGGCTGTCCGGTGCAGGTAATCTGACGTTCGTTACATCTTGCAGGCATATGGATGTGTCGTGGCCAGGACATGAGCGTAATGGTCATGGATGTTGAGGGTACTGACGGGCGTGAGCGTGGAGAGGACCAAGTCAGTATTTCTCCAATATGCTCCCAACATTGACTAAACCCCTCGATAGGATTTCGAGCGCAAATCCGCCCTCTTCTCTCTTGCCTCATCAGAAGTACTCATCGTCAATGTCTGGGAACACCAAGTCGGTCTCTACCAAGGTGCCAACATGGGCCTTCTGAAGACTGTCTTTGAAGTGAACCTCGGCCTATTCGGAAAGAAGAGTGCGGACAGGTTTGCGGGACTGTTCACCACGCACTGTGACTAATGATGCTAATGACCCTCCGATCAGCTCCAACCAACGAACACTACTTCTTTTCGTCATTCGTGACCACATCGGCACCACACCGCTGGCCAACCTCCAGGCCACACTGACTGCCGATCTTCAACGCATCTGGGACAGTCTTTCCAAGCCTGAGGAACTTGCAAACTGCAAGCTAGAGGACTACTTTGATCTGGCATTCACGGCATTGCCACACAAGATTCTCGCCGCAGACAAGTTCGAAGAGGAAGTCCGAAGGCTGAGGGGACGCTTCGTCGAGAAAGGCAGGGATGACTTCTTGTTCAAGCCTGCCTACCACAAGCGCATTCCTGCCGATGGCGTTGCCTTCTACATGGAGAATATCTGGGTACGCTTTAAAATCGGAATATGTGCTGTTGTGGCGTTAGTGCTAATGCGGACGACTCCAGGAACAAGTGCAAACGAACAAGGACCTCGACCTTCCGACTCAGCAGGAACTATTAGCTCAGTTCCGTTGCGACGAAATATCAGCCGGTGCCTTGGCTGAGTTCAATGAACAAGCGAAGCCGCAGAAGAGGCCCATCGAGGCAGGAAAGGTGATCGACGGTCTGGGTGGGATGATGCGGAGCTGGAGAGCTCAGGCTCTTGGTATGTCCAGATTTTGCGACATGCGGCCCCTAACTCTTGTAAGCTAACACATTGACTTTTCAGCTCGCTACGACCGTGATGCCTCGCGCTATCACCAAGGCGTCTATAAGCGCAAGCGTGCGGATCTCATCGCCACACTCGACTCCACGCTCTCGCCACTCTTCGTCGGACAGCTGAAGAATCTGCACAAATCATGCCTCGTTGCCTATAAGAAAGAGATCATGGAAGGTCTGCGTCGGGAGAACTACAACTTCGCCGACGTCGTCGGGAAGGCTCGGGGTCAGTGTGAGGCTAACTTCACGCAGGGTGCTAAGGAGGCGGTCGTTTCGGAGGAAGAGGCGACTTGGAACTGGGAGGAGGAACTCGGCCTGCTGAAGGAAGAAGTACGGAATGTGGCGGACCAGCTTAGAAAGGACGAGACGAAAAAGATGGTCAATGCTATTGAGGTGAGCTCAAGTGGTATCGTATCACGGAGGAGCTGGATATTAAGCGCAAATGCTTCGGTCTGGATAGCGGAACTTCAAGAAGCAGATCGCGGAGCCAGTGGAGCTTCTGCTCACGAGGGCAGAGCCGAACATGTGGGACGAAATCCTGCGCACATTCCAAATCTCTCTGATCAAGGTGGAAAACGGGTACCTCACGAAGGCGAAGAGTGCGTTGTCTCTCATTTCATTTATGAGCATTTCATTGAGCCTCTGTATACAGGCTTTGACTGCACAGACGAGGAAAACAATAATGCGCTGGCCATCCTACGCAAGCGGGCATGGTTGGCGTTGCGGGCGAAAATCGACGAGCAGACAGCGGATACTGTCATCCTGGGCAAACTGCGTGCATACTTCGAGGAGCGATTCCGGTATGACGAGCACGGTGTGCCTCGAGTGTGGCGGCCAGATGATGATATCGACGGTGCTTTCAAGAAGGCCAGGGATCAGGTTTGTCCTTTCTTCCTACTACAGCTTATATGTAATTCTGACGGACTCCTCGCGCAGACACTCGAGCTCATTCCGCTCTACTCGAAGATTGAGCCCGTAGACCCAGCACTAGCATACAAGCCACCCCCCGAACCGGTCAGCACGGAGCTCACGTCGCCTGAAGAAGACTTCGATTTCGAGGCCTCTCTCACTGTCTATTCAGAGTCCAAGGCTCTCGACCTGACGAACCGGTTCCGACGTGATGCGGACGCGTACTATGTCGAAGCGAAGCGCAGTACAGTTTCGAGCATCGCTCAGGTTCCATATTGGATGTACGGCGTGTTGGTGGTACTGGGTTGGAACGAAGCCATGATGGTCCTTTTCAACCCATTCTACTTCGCGATGGTGTTGATCCTCTTGGCTGGATCGTGAGTATTTTTGCCCCTTCATTTTGAGAGTTAGCAGTGGCTTATCCATGGCGTCCAGGTATATTACCATACAATTGGGCATGCTAGGTCCCTTATTGCAGGTCACAGGCACAGTAGGGCGGGAGGTCAGTCGTGCCACGCTCTCATCCACCCAGAGCATGTTCAATCTTACATCCCTTCGCATTCCTTTTTAGATTCGTCGGCAGGCAGAAAACAAGCTCAGAGAACACTTCTCGGAGCCTCTTCAAGCACAGGCTGCAAGGGCTCAACGGGGACTGGAAAACGACGAGTCCGACATCGAGCCATTGCCGAAGAATGGAACTCGACCTATCATGTAAACTACTTGCATCTCAAGGTGGAAGGCAGGTGGGTGTGGGGGGGAACGAACGGACTCTTCAGATTGGCTTGGACGGACGGGTGGACGGGATGTCGATAAATCTTGTGAGGTAGGATGTTCGACTCATTCGCTGGTAGGAGGTCGGTGCGGACATGCATTCTACTTAGACGTTGTTACAGTGTTACAGTTGATGTCATATCTATTCTGTTCTTTGCATGTTTTGTGGTTCTGTTTTCTTTTGTAATTATTCGCATACGCATCTGGAGATATCTGGTTCCCACCTCATCTTACCGTCGATTGACTGGAGCCTTAAGTTGCTTGGGCGGACCATGCCGGAGCGTCCACGAGAAATTATCCAATCATAAGTCCAAATACAAAGAAGTCAACATCATACAAATCCCATCCACACGAGAACAAATCGAGCGATTTAGCTAGCGCCACATATCGAGAGCTCGCGCATCTCCTGCAGTACACCCTCTACTTGAGCATCCAGCTGTCCCGCGGCATAATCGTCTCGCACGCTGTCGTCGAAGTACCTGTAGAACACAGACAGAACTGCTTTCAGCAAAGACTGCCCCACAGGCTAAATGGAGAAACGCGAGGAGGTGGTTGTGGAATGTAATACATACCGTTGCACGCCGCTTAGCTTCTCGTATCCCTCTTCCGCGAACTTGCATTGCATTCGGATCATGGCCTCGAAGCTGGGGTCGAAGTATGGCACGCGCTGGTCAAGGAGCTGAGGGAGCTCGGTGACCAACTGGTTGTTCATCATGTCGTAGACGTCCTTTGCTTCATCGTGCTCCTGCTGTGCCTGTAAACACCAACGAAAGCAAAGTCAATCCGAATTGATGGAATACTGGAGCGAATTTGTGGCCTTACCCTGGGGAATTTCGTGGGATCGTCGCTTGGTTTTTCTGTGAGTTTACGCAATTTGCTGCGTGCGGCGTCGAAGTCGAGAGCCTGGTGGGAAGGAAGGAAGGTAGCGCATTAAATCCATGGCGGACGGCAGCCACTATCAAGGAGAGCTGACCTTCTTGTTGCGTTTCGCGATATGTTCGTTGATGATTGGGAAGTATGAGACCATCTTGCCTATAGGCTCCATGATAGTTGCGCGGTACGGGGCATCCTATTCATCGCCATGTAGGGTGGGCGCTAGGGTGAGGGAGAAGAGGAGATATGAGCGCACGAGTTCTCTGCTAATGCCATTATCGAGGTCCTCCACCGAGCGTTTGTATGCGTGGGCGGCCATCGCACTCTCAGATGCTCTGTCCGAAGCGCCGTAGAACGTGTCGATATTTTCGGCGAGTCTCAGCTGAGCTGCAGACATGGCTGGTGGGAAGGCGTGCGGCAGTGGTCAGTTGGACAGCGTCGAGTTTACCGATGATTTTACTCACCGCGCATAGCGTCAAGATAGCCCTTCGCGTCCTTCTGTAAAGCCTGACATTCCTTCTCAAAGCTGGTAGCACCAAGGCATCAGGACAGACATCCCGGGTCTCAGCACTGCGATAGTGTGGGGACGTACACCTTGTATTTGGACTCCTCGGATGCATAGTCATTATCGATTGTCCTCTCAATCTGGCCCGTCTTTTGCATGATCTATAAGGACACCCAATGGCGTCACAACGTATTCACTCAAAGGATAGGGGAAGAGAGGCGTACGGTGGTACCAGCCCGGTTCATGGACTTCTTGAATCTGTTTAAACAGCTCATTTAATCTCTGAAACGGTAAGGTGAAACGGTCTCCATACCCTGACCAGCTCATCTTGTCTGCGAAATGTGGGTGGACGGGGGTTACTAGAGTTATGAGGGGTGATGAACACTCGAGTATAGAGTTGGTGAGCAAGAGCACTGTTAGCAAGCCGCGGGCGGCTGTGCGCCGAGGACTGAAGGGAGAGGCGGGCCGCGACGCGCCGCGATAGTAATAGGAAACGGAAAACCTTGTGTGTGGCCCACGATCATCTTGCTCAAGTCTCCTCACCGTCCTACGCTGCAACGTCTCTGATTGGTCTTCGGTGCTATCGAAGGCGAACAACAACGGTTTAGTATGTGAGGACAATAGGTGAGGTTATGTCGTAGATCCAACGACTTGACCGGAATGCGTTCTCGAAATACCTTACAGAGACGACCACTGGCATCTCGACGGATACTGGTATGCCATGCTTCATCTCTTTGGTTCTGTTTATCGTATCTTCCCACTCCACGAACCACGAAGTGCATTGACATACTTCGAGGATGCGGTAAGTATCTTGAGGACTCTCCAAACGCCGGTGAGAAGTGGATAATATGTTCTCGATGAGATGTCGAGCGGTGTTGGAACACTTTTCAGGACTGGCGCCCAACAAGCTCGCCCAACGTCAGTGGCCCTGATAAATTCATCAGAGACACTTGCCCCGTTCTCGCAGGACATCTTGTCCCTGACGTTCGTTGCACTCCAATGACATTCATGTATCACACTTCGAGACTGATGAGGGCGTCCAATATTCTGACATGGCCGACCGTGTTCTCAAGATGGCGGAAGAGCTCATGGTTACGGCCCTAGGGTTTGATAAACAAACAAACGATCTGCGACAGCTTGGCGACGGCGTAGGCTCAAGGTCTGACCCTTCTCGCATTCTCCTTTCCTATTCCAGCTCACCCTGTCACTCGTCACCTTGCGGGCGCGTTACGTGCGATACAATATACCTTGATGCCCCGGTGAAGTCCTGCTTCCGCTTCCCTATATCCCCTGCTCAGATTTTTGACTGTCTTCAGCCCATATCCTCATCTAATGGTCCAATGGAATCCCGAGATATCGCACCCACTCTTTTCTTTCTTGTTCTTCCGGTGTCTCTGGTCCTCCTTTACCTCCAAGTTTCTGCTATCCGTCTGTCCCGCAGACGTGGCCATATTCCCAGCCCGTCTCTCCACATCGCGAGCGTCTTCTTCGTCGCTTTAACCGCCATAATATGCTCGACAATAGCTATCATCGGCACAATCGCGTATGTTGAACGCGCAGACACGTCGCGCACCACACGTTATCAGCTTGGAGAAGAAGTGTCCACTGATTTTCTGAAGCTGCTGCGTAAGCTTGAAACATTTGTCCTGCCAACCATTACCCTTGGACTTACGGAGCTAACTCCTTAGTTGCCTATGTTGTCACCCACATCATCTCATCGCGCGATCTGGACCAACCTTCGACGCGCTCGTTCTTTGGGAGACTCCTGGCTTCGCCTTTATTTCGATATATATTTGGTATAATTTTGACATCCGGTACGTGGTCTTCATTCGCGCTATGCCGCCAGTCTAATTGAGTTTCTCATGTAGCCTGGAGCTTGTCCATCACCTTCCTTATTTGCCCGCAGGTACCACTTATCATGCAAATACCCCACATTCTCTGGCTCGTTTCATTCGCTATCCTCTTTCCTGTAACCATCATCAAGACATACTTCGCTCGCTCACGATGCGCCCTCTACGACCACACCCTCATGTGGGTCTATCTTTCCGTCGGAGAGCTGGGAGCCCTCGTCGCCTCCTGCTTGTCGTTTGTAAACGACCATCCCTATTATATAATGCTAGAGGCGCTGTTCACGGTGGTATGGACCATCTCGACGATGCTTGCGGTACATGGTAAATTTCATCCACCATTAATCTCTTACACGACGCGAATGTCTAACTCTTTGCCCACAGCTCTCTTCAAATCGAGCGCCTCATCAGATAACTCTACCTTCACGTCACTCCGACATTCTGCGTTACCTTCAGCGTTCAAGACACATACAAACCTTCACCAAATCCTCCCCATGTCACGCTCATCCTCATTTCGTCGTAACGGATCTGAAGACTTCACTCACCTTCGCGATCCCTTCGCCCCTCCTACCCCTGTCCGAGTCTTCCCCATGCCTTCCGCTTCCGTCACCCGGCAATCCCCGCGAACAATCTCTTTCTCCGCCATGTTTTCGAGGGAGAGGGAGCCTGTGGCTCCGGAGAACCTCACTGGTCATGTCCGTCATAAGGAACGCTCAAAGAAAAAGCGTGCACATACGGCGAGATCACCCAAAGGTCGGAAGAGCCATAGGGCCAAATCGCATGCCCCAGGCATTCCGTTCCCTTCTCTGAATGACAAGGACAGTCTGAATGCGGGTGCGAGCACGTCGAATAGTGTGTCATCGGGAAACGCAGGTCAGATGGAAGAGGTTGACATTGAGCAGGACGAGGAAGTATACCTTTCGAGGATGTTGTCTAGGATTCTGGAGGATGAGGCGACCAATGAGAGCGTTCAATGAAAGCCATGTGGTGGGTGAGATGATATTCAGGAGCTCTTGAGAGTGTAACAATTATTTGGGATGTTCTTTCTCCGAGGTGTAACCTGTACTTTGAAGGGCGTGCTGTACTACCGCGTGGCGGTCTACTTGATTGATTTAGTGCCCTGTGCTCTGATAAATATTGTATGTGATATTGTTTTCATCGTTGTATGGTAATTGCGAGAGTCGTCAGCGTGTGCGATGCTTGATTGCGACTCCCTTGGTTACTTTCAGAGATTTGCTAAAGTGCGGCAAATCCATCGCGTCCAAGTTCGAATTCGCGAACACGGTCATGTGACCGCGCCACCG
Source organism: Stereum hirsutum FP-91666 SS1 (assembly GCF_000264905.1). NCBI lineage: Eukaryota > Fungi > Basidiomycota > Agaricomycetes > Russulales > Stereaceae > Stereum > Stereum hirsutum. The sequence goes on from NW_006763148.1 coordinate 1,318,264, forward strand.
ACACCGAAGTCGTGCCTCGCGTTCTGTCTCACTTGTGCCCTTCTCTTGAACTACTGCGTCCGCTGGGTCGCTCGCCGCGCTAGGAGCCGCCATGAGCTCAAACTGCTACTTTGATTTACCCGTCTCAAGGGTTAACAGAATCCTTCGCCCTTTGCGCAACAAATGTGCACTTCTTGCATCTACCACATCCTCATCTTCACGACGCTCTCGCGCAGCGAACCCTATCACTTACTCATCCAACTCCCCCTCGTCACAATGGCAAGCGGACGACCACCCACCTCTGGCAATACTTCAGACCCCCCAGCACCTCGTATCTCGCGTGCATCTTGATCGTCATAGTCTCGGAAACTTGGACCTTTCGCGGAAGATCTATGCCGTTGTTGATGCTTTCAAGAACGTTCTGCAGGCCTCTTTTGGAGCTGAACGGGATGAAGGAGAGAAGACAGCATTTCTGAGCTTGACGGATATTTGTGCAGCAGTCGTTGGAGAGAATGTGCAGGCTGAGGTTGAATGGACGGCGGAAGACGACGACGACGAAGAGGACATCGAGGAGGATGCGGAGAGGGCGATAGTTGATGACATCTACGAAGCTGTCCCTTCACGCTTCCGAAGGTATGCTTATCATAACGTCTGTCATAGACAGCCGTACTCATACATGTTCATTACTGCACAAGATGGACTCTTGTTGCTCATGCACTGTCGATCGTCATGGACCAATGCCCACACCATATTACGCTCATGACCTGCATCCTCGACATGACAATCGCACACCGCCTACCACATGAATCTCGCCTTCTTCTCCACTCTCTTCTCGCAGTAGCACTCAGCCCGACGCGTGGCATGCCTGCACCTCCCATCTGCCATCCCGCACACACTTCCTACCTCAAACAACTATGCGCCAAGTGGACTTCCAACAATACCGAAGGAGACGTTGGATTATCAACATTCTTTTCCGAGAGGACCTTCGCGCGAATTCTTGCTGACGTCATGGCTGATGTTGCTATCGCAGAGGTTTGGACATGCAAGGCCGTGTCCAGATTTGCTCGCCAAGTCCAGTCGAGCGACTTCCTCGCTTTCCTGCCCTTGATGGATTCGTTAGTTCAGGTGGTGGCTCGGAAGGCACATATTCTGAATACAAGACGAAAGTATAGCAAGAAGTCCGCCGAGATTTCGCCACATGACGATGATGACGCCGTTCAGCTCTGTGATCGTTTGACGAGGTGGCTACAGGTCTCCGCTTCTCGGCCTGTTTTGAGTCTCGAAGACGCTGGGCCAACAAATGACGCCGACTCACCGGAGGAAATTTGGTGCATCATCAATATCCTCAGCCATGTTCAGCCTATTGCATTATATTCTTTTCCTCGAGACTCAAAAGTCGAAGACCCCTATCGCGAAGTCCAAGATGCCTTGGTCAATCTGACAACACGGATCATTTCCTCCCCCTTCTTCCCTTCTTGCAGTCCCAAACAATCAGCCTGTCTCCTCGACATCGTACAGTCTATCAAACCCCTCACCTCAACCTATGACGGGCTCGTCAAACAAGCTTTCCCTGGCTCTTCAGCGGACTCAGCATCTCCGCCACCGACAACAAGACCACCGCTGCAGGCCAGCCTGCGGGTATTGCATACTTACGCGACCTCCTTGAGGAACAACTCTCTCGGGGCTCTGGAAGCGTCTCTCTGGACCTGCGCCCTCCGATATTTCGAGCGGGAAGTCACGCTTTCTTCCCCCGCTGATGCTCGCGAAACAGGACGCATCAGGAATCAACTCATGGACGCCGTCAGTGAGGCAGAGCAGAGGCTTTGCGGAGCTACCCCCTCCACACAGGCGTCCCAGTCCACCGCATCGGGCGACGAGCTGGAGGCGGAAAGCGCACCGGCTGGTGAGTGGGAATGGGAGGAGATGATTGGTAGCTTCGTGCGCAAATCGCCGTTGCTCGTGAAGACGGCACGTCCTGGTGTCAGTACTTTGAACAGGCGGATGAGAACGAGGTCGTCCGCTCTTACGCAGGAGCCTATATCGGCACCGGTCTTCCGAACCCAAACGGCTGTGGCATCGACATCCAGGTCTTCCTCCACGATGGCTGCTCGTGCTGCTCCCGTCCCCATCAGTCACGAGACGGGCAAGAGGACGAAGTCGACGCCGTCGCTTTCGACGTCCGCTCCAGTCAAGCAGTCGAGCAACGTCAGGCCTCCGCGTTCCGTGCGTTCTGCTACACCGGGACCCTCGAGACCATCCACCTCACAGACGTCCTCGATTCCTGAATCTCCCGGTCGCAGGCCAGTGAAGAAGCAAAAGCGCGAGCATGGCGCTACTCACACCATTCCAATCAAGGCCGTAGCCAAGCTGTCCAAGACGTCAGCCCATCAATATGCCTCAGCCCCTGTCCTTCGACGAACCCCTTCCTCGCATTCTGCATTTTCTTCCGCGTCATCGTCGACGAAAACACTCGCCTCCACCACACATTCCTCCGCTTCCTCGGCATCCATGTCCCAGGGCTCAAGATCTATCACGCCTCCCACCGATGTCGAGGACAAGGCCGAAGACGAAGATGAAGACGACGAAGACGAGGACGATTTCGACAACCTGCTCACGCCGACGAAGAAGTTGAAGACGCGGAAATTGACGAATTTCAGGTCTATGCTCGCGGATTCGCATATGAACGCCATATGTTTGCATCCCGAGAGGGCTTTGGCGAGGAAGCAAGCTCTGGCGCAGACTTCGGCATCTGCTCCCCCTATCATTACGAGGAGAACCGGTGGTACTGGGAAGAGGCCGCCTGCGCCGAAGTCGTTCAGTCCGAGTCCAAGTCGGGAGCGTAGTCCAAGTCCTGCTCCGCGTCCTGCGAGTGCTCTGAAGCGTGCTCCGAGGTATGCGTACGAGTACGGGCATAGTGAAAGTTCGGAGTCGGAGTATGGCGGTGGCGGTGGTAGTCGCGGTGGTGGTAGTGATGTTTTGGATGAGTATGAGGATGAGGAGGATGAGGAGTTGGATAGGATTAGAGGCAGAATGTCGATAGGGCATGAGTCGATGTCCTCGGACGACGTGTTAGACCTTTTTGCATATGATGATTCTGTGTGATTGGTTCACCGCATCGAATCTTGGTTTCATGATAGAGCACACCTATACGCACATATATTTGTTTGGTTTTATGTCTGCACACCATTCTACACGACTGATCATATACCTTTTCTCCCCGCCAATGTTATATATCGTGTACGAGTTCACTTGTAAGCTACACAAACGGGTATCTAATTACACATTTCGAGATCTTGTTCATGGGGAGCGCTGACAAGCAGAGCGGTGCAATGTACATGGCCGCTCCAAGTTGACAAACTAGAGCCGCTATACACTTTCCTATCATAAGAATCGTCTGGTACAGCATGGTTTGACAACTGGCTGCCTCATTCACTCAGGATAGTCGCATGACCACATCAAATTGACCGGGATGGAAGGGACCCCGCAGCATGCATCGGATTGACAGAGCTTTCGCCAACCACGACCATGCCAACATCATATCCGTGCCCAGGTGGCGCATGCCGAAGACAGCATGTGGCTAAACACCAAAAAAGAAGCCTCGTGGGTTGTCACTCATGACTGTCAGTTTCCAGCAATCGACCAAATGAAGACGGTCTTTTGTTGGACGTTGCACTGCGGTGATGTGAGTGCAGTATATCAGCAAGTCCAGGCCGCCATAGACTAACATAGACATCGACGCGAGGCTGAGCGAGTGGTGTTAGAGAGCTGAAACATGAACGCGACAGTCGTGTGGGCCAGTTGTTATTGTTCCCAGTTACGGAACGAGAACACAAAACCATTCCATACGACACGAACGATAGATTGACTTATACGGAGAGCATTGAGTAAGTCGATCGCGGTTCGGTTTCGAGGAACAGTTGGGCATGGGTAAAACAGGAGGTGCGGAACGTTGCCATGATGCTTGCGTTGTTCAATGGTGCGAACAAAAGACAGAATCTGAGGACAAGTGCAGAGAGGTGGCGAGAGGGGGTCAATGTGTCTTGATCAGTCGGTGAAAGCGAAGAAAGCGAGTTCTGACGCGTGTGGCGCATGTCCACGCAACTAACAATACCCCTCTACATACAAGGTATCTGGGCCCTTCTATCCATCACTGAACAATGTAGGTTTGCACGAGGACATGCCTAATCGATGCCGCTGTACGTATGGACGAGGAAGGGTGATCAGAAGCGTTCATACGAGTCAGAGGATTTCCACATACCTGTTGAGAGCCGAGCAACTGCCGTACTCGGATGATGGCTAGTGATGATGCTCTTTGCCGTGTTCAAGAGCCTTTGCCTGCTCTTGTGGAAGAATGCCACCGTAGAAGTTGTCTGCGACGACGTAGCAGGTGAAGGCAACAACCGCGATGCCGAAGCCGGGGAACATGTTGGCGAACATCTGCCGCCTGGCGAAGACGGGATGTCTGCGCCAAGCGTCACGTTTTGCCCAAGGGTCGCGGTAGAGGTTTGGCCCAGCCATTGTCTAAATGAGAACAAAAGGTGGTAAGATGAGGGCGGTGCTGTAAGAGGAGAGGTATACATACCTGTGTGAGTGGGCGATGTGAGAGGGTGGAGGCGGTGGCGGGAAATCGGCGGAGCAGCCGGGAGACGAGATGGGCCACGTGATGTGATTTAGGGCAGGAACCCGTGTGACTTGTCGCTGGCGGCAGGAAGCGATTCGAACCCGAACAAAACACCAAGTCGATCCCGACTCTGCCTCCACGGCCCTCTTTCTTCCTCTTTCCCCCATCTGCTACCCCACCCCTCCTGCTCCCGCCCGCATCCCCTCGCCCCCACTTTGTGCCCACAATGAGCAATGACGCGATGAGCGACGACGACGTCCCCCTCGCGTCACAGACATCCATGTCCAAGGCGCCGTCTAAGAACAGCCACATCACCAACGGGAACGGACACGCTCACGCCAATGGCCACCTTTCTGGTGATGACTCTCCCATGAGCGAGGATGATGTCCCCCTAGTTTGTATTTCTGTAGCTCTTATAATACCTTCCTTCACTCACTGCCACCCTACAGTCCCAGAAGGCGCCCTCTGCCACATCCACATCGCGCTCTATGAAGCGTAAGGCTGCGAGGGTCTCGTCCGACTCCAGCGACGATGATGCCCCACTAGCCTCTTCGCAGCCAGTGGCCTCACAGATGAAGTCGGCAGCGATCCCTATGCCCGGCGCAGTCAAAGCGACTACTGTGCGCGCGAGCGCTCTCAATGGGAATGGGAAGCTGAAGCGCCCAGTCGTTGACGACAGCGACTCCGACGATGCACCCCTCAGCAGTCAGATCGCGTCCACCAGTACCACTCCTTCAAAACCTATGCCGAAGTCGAGGCGTAAGGTCAAGAAGGAAGACCTTGAGGACGATTTGCCTTTTGCCGACTCTGAGGAGGACACGAAGACGCCCAAGAAGTCTTTGCCCCCGAAAAAGCGAAGAAAGGTCAAGGACGAGAGCGACACGGAGGTGGAGAAGAAGCCGGCAAAGAAGGCGACGAAGCGGGTGAAGAAGGAGGAGGACGTGTCAGAGTCTGAGAAGCCTCCGCCGAAGAAGAGAGGCAAGGCGAAGAAGGAGGATGAGGACGAGAAGAAAGGTGAGAAGAAAGCGAAGGGAAAGGCAAAGACAAAGAAGGAGGAGGAGGAAGTCTTCAAGTGGTGGGAGCAGGAGGATCCGAACGGTGATGGCACACAGAAATGGACGACCCTCGAACACAGTGGTGTTCTCTTCCCGCCACCGTATGAACCTCTACCGAAGGACGTCAAGATGAAGTATAACGGTACGTCGCTTTCCCGGATATTTCCCTCCATGCTTGAGTCGCTGAATACGCGTCATCTTAGGCAAACCCGTGGACCTACCGCCTGCGTCAGAAGAGGTGGCTGGCTTTTATGGTGCAATGATCGAGACCGACCACGCGAAAGACGCCACTTTCAACAAGAACTTCTTCCAGGACTGGCTCAAGGTCCTCAAAAAGAATCCTCCTGTATGTTTTCTACCGACATGCACGTACGTCCTATGAACTAATTGTCCTGTGTTATAGCGCGACGGAACGAAAATCACGGATTTCGAACGATGCGATTTCCGACCAATGTTCGAGTTCTTCGAGGCAGAGAAGGCGAAGAAGAAGGCGCTTACCAGTGCTGAGAAGAAGGAGCTCAAGAAACAGAAGGACGAGGCCGAGGGTAAATACACGACATGCCTTCTCGACGGGCGTAAAGAGAAGGTTGGCAACTTCAGGGTGGAGCCTCCCGGTCTGTTCAGAGGACGAGGAGATCATCCTAGGAAGGGCGCATTGAAGGTTTGGATTATTTCCATCCTTGCTCGTCTTGACCTGAGATTGACTCGAATCAGTTGCGTGTGGGTCCTGAGGATATCACCCTTAACATTGGAGCAAACGCTACGATTCCCACGCCTAACGTACCCGGGAAGTGGAAGACCGTTATTCACGACAACACTGTGACTTGGCTGGCGACTTGGGTCGAGAATGTTAATGGCAACCACAAGTATGTGTTTTTGGCAGCCGGGAGTTCGCTCAAGGGTCAGAGCGACATGATGAAATTCGAGAAGGCCCGGGAACTCAAGGTGGCGCCGTTCTCGTGTATGGTCGTGTCGAGTACCTGCTGACATCACTCTGAATAGAATCACATCGACCGTATCCGCCAAGATTACAACGAGGACATGAAAAACAAGGTCATGGCTCTTCGACAGCGTGCAACCGCTGTGTACTTCATCGACATCCTTGCTCTTCGTGCCGGTAACGAGAAGGGCGAGGACGAGGCTGACACCGTCGGCTGTTGCTCCCTGCGTTGCGAACACGTCACACTCGAACCTCCGAACTATGTTGCTTTTGACTTCCTCGGAAAGGATTCTATCCGGTACTATAATCGTGTCACGGTCGAACAGCAAGTCTTCAAGAACATCCGCATATTCAAGGACGGGAAGAAGGATGATGACGATCTGTTTGATCGTGTAAACGTGAGTTCGCTCTCATATTGACCTTCGCGACGACTATTGACGCGATCTCATCTTGTGGGTTTGCAGCCAGGGCTGTTGAACAAGCATCTACAGTCGTACATGAAGGGTTTGAGCGCGAAGGTCTTCCGTACTTACAATGCCTCGATCACTTTCCAGAAGCAGTTGGACGACACCCCAGCGAAAGGCACTCTTCAGGAGAAGTTGAACCACTACAATCATGCAAACCGGATGGTCGCCATTCTCTGTAACCATCAACGTGCCGCGCCGAAGACACATGAGCAGTCCATGGGCAAGATGAAGGACAAGGTAGGACTCGTTTCAGCCGTTGCATAGTTTGGTTTTTATTGACAAATTGTGTGTCTCGTTAATAGCTACGTGGGATGAAGTACGACCGTATGAAGCTCCGTCACGCCTTGTTCGCCATCGATTCGAAGTACAAGAAGCAGAAGGCCTACAAGGACGATGAGTCTGACCTCGACGACGATGATATCGCAGAGCACGAAGAGGGTTTGAAGGCGAAGGAGATCGAGCGTGTGCAGAAGAAATTCGCGAAGGAGAACGAGAAGCTGCAGGAAGACGGCAAGAGGCCTCAGCCGGAGTCAGCCCTGAAAGAGCGACTGAAGGAAGTCGAGGACGAGTTCAAGAAGCTGAAGAAGGAGAGAGGGACGAACAAGGCGACGTTTGCGCGTGCGAGGCCGGTGGAGAAGATCGAGGAGATGATCAGCAAGTTGGACGAGAGGATGAAGACGTTCAAGTTACAGATGTTGGATCGTGAGGCGGGTAAGGAAGTCGCTCTTACGACGAGGTATGTCCTTCATGCCTTGTGGTAGGTTTTCGAGCACTACTGATATCGTAATCTAGTAAAATTAACTATCTAGACCCTCGGTTCGTCTATTTCATCGATGCTTTGCGTTCGTGTCCATGTCGTTGACGAGTTTTATTTAGTATCACTGCGGCATGGTGCAAGAAACATGACGTACCAATTGAGAAAATTTTCTCGAAGACGCTCTTAACGAAGTGTAGGTTCCCCTCTCCCTTTATCCCCTTAGTCCCAACTCACTCTTGCTGTAGTCCCCTGGGCTATGGAGGCCGACGATGACTGGCAATTCTGATACAGGACCGTGCATTGAAGGCCTGACGGACACACACCGCCAGACCTCGGACTATTTCTCATCATCGGAAAGACTTGGAGCAACACACGATGTTATGGTTTGTGGTATATCCTAGAGGGCACTGTTATGCTTGTGTCCTTTTCGCATTTGTGTTATTGAGTGGTGGTCGGCTGGAGATGGTGATAGTTGGTCTGTATCCCGAGTCGGCTTGCACAAGAGCTGTCCGTTGTAGAACCTCACGCAATTATGTATTCTCGAGACGACCATTGGAATCTCGTTTGTTTATTATGCTGTATATCCGAGCTCGACGAGCGAGGAGACATGCAATGATGTGTACTGGCGAGCAATCTGTTTCAACAACATTCAAATTTTGAACGCGTCGCACAAACCCCAACCAAGTCGCGTCGCAAGTTTATTGGGGATTTCACGTGCGACTGGCCGAGGATCGCACGCGTCAGGGCGGCGCGCTCAAGTTCGCTGCGTTTTTGGCTCGGCTGTGCACTCTGCACGTATCCTGCTGACCGTCATGAGCAGACCACAAATCCCAACAAAGTCCTCTGTCGCCTCCAGGACAAAATACGAGCTGCTCGCCGTGGACGATGCTGACGACGAGAGCGAACAGGAGGAGCAGGAGGAAGAGCAGCCCGAACCAACGCAGGAGTCCGTTTCTCCATTCATCCTCGACCTTACTTCCAACTGACCAACCCGAATCCAACAGGTCCGCTACTCCCGTGAAACTGACAAAAACTGCTCAGCGCAAAGCCGCAAAGGCTGCTCGACTGGAAAAGCAGCAGCGAAAACGCGGGTCCGTCTCGCCTTCGCCCGCAGGAGGTGCATCCCCTTCACCAGTTCCACCTGCCGTCTTACCCCCAACACCTCCACCAGAACCTGCTTCCCTCCCCAAATCTTCTGCTACACCCAAGGAGAGCACCACGCAGGCACCTGTATCTCCTGAGCCAGAGTCGACGAACGAGGTGTCGCCTGCGATTGTCGTCGACAGTGCGGAGACACCGGCACAGAATGGTCATGCGCATGAGCATATAGCGGAGCCACAGACGGCTCCGGCGCCAGTGATCGCTCACTCGTCTGTAGAGCCTGCGCCTGCGAAGAAGGACTATTCCGCACCTCAAGCCAAGCCTGAGGCCAAGGCTCCTGCTTCTGCGCCCGTCACACAGCCTGTGCAATCCGAACCGAAGGCGGTTGTGGATGCGGTCGCTGAGGATCACGCGAAGGAACATAAGGAGGAGAGACACGTAGAACTGAAGGAATCCTCTCCACCAAAGGCCAACGAGAGTGAAAAGGAGAAGAAGAGGCAAAATGCACTGACGAGGACAGTATGGACGCTCATTATGATTGGAGGTTTCCTCAGTAAGTTTGGGTTCGTTTTCGCCTCCATTGACATGGTGCTTATAAGTTTGGCATGGGTTTTGAATAGCAATTTTGGCTATGGGGCATGGGTATATGGTCATCCTTGTCATGCTCTGCCAGACCTTGGTGTATCGCGAGGTGACCAGGCTCTTCACGTTGACTGGATCTAAAGCCGACGCCGACAAGGCAGGAAAGGACCCATGGAGTCAAACACTCAATTGGTACTTCTTCGTGGTCACAAATTACTTCTTGTATGGTGAGAGTATCATCTATTACTTCAAGGTCAGTATCTACTTTCTATCCATTTACACGTGCTCATAACGCATTGCTCATGCTGTTTGTACGACTTACAGCATGTTGTGTTTGCGGATTCGAATCTCCTTCCGTTCGCTACAAACCACCGGATCATCAGCTTCACGCTCTACACCATCGGGTTCATGGGATTCGTCATGTCGTTGAAGAAGGGCTATCTGAAGCAGCAGTTCGGTCTTTTCTGCTGGGTGCATATGAGTCTGCTCCTCATTGTCGTGTCGAGGTATGCTCTCGGCTACGCTGCCCGTTACAGCCTCACTCACCTTCTCACTTGCTTCTAGTCACTTCATCGTCAACAACATCCTCGAAGGACTCATCTGGCTCTGGGTTCCTGCCTCACTCGTCATTTGCAACGACATCTTCGCTTACATCTGGGGAATCACCCTTGGGCGTACCCCTCTGATAAAGCTATCGCCTAAGAAGACCGTCGAAGGTTTCGTCGGCGCTTTCCTCAGCACTATCGTCTTTGCGATCCTCTGGGGGACGTATTTCGCAAGATTCAACTACATGATCTGTCCCGTGCATGACCTGGGCGTGAATATTTGGAGTGATATGCAGTGCACGCCGAACCCGGTTTTCGTATGGCGGGACTGGCAGATCTGGAAGCCTGTGGCTGCGTCTCTGTCGACTTTCGTAAATATTCCTCTTTCTGTTCACCACAAATCCCCCATGCAAGACTTGTTCATAGGTTGTATCCATACTAATTCCCGTCTATCTGCAGCTCCGCCGCCAGATCACGACGATCCCATACACTCCGTACCAGATCCACCTATTCTTCATGGCCTGCTTCGCGTCCCTCGTAGCTCCCTTCGGCGGCTTCTTCGCATCTGGCTTCAAACGCGCCTTCAACATCAAAGACTTCGGCCACAGTATCCCCGGTCATGGAGGTATGACCGACCGTATGGACTGCCAGTGCGTACCTATCTTACCTCACCGACTCTCCGCCGCACTCTATTTCTTTCTAGCCAACCACTTCCGTCTCGTTACCCGTGCGATGTGATGATTACTGGTACTGACTGTGGTGTGTTTTATGCTATGTGTAATAGGTTTTTGATGGGCGTCTTCGTCTATGTCTACCATAGCAGTCTGATCAGGGAGCACCACGTCACCGTCGGCTCTGTGTTGCAGACGATCGTGAGCGGACTATCGACCGAGGAGCAGTTGGAGTTGCTCAGAGATATGAAGCGATACTTGGAGGGGCAGGGGATTTCTGTGGGGTTCTAAAAGCGTGTCCGGTATGAGGACCTGGATGGATCGCATCGTGTACTCAGTTGAAGGCTGCCGAGAAGGATGCACATTCTCATTGATTCTTGTTGGACATGTTTTCCATAGTAGTCATCGTATAATGGTTGATTGATCGCTCCTTGGACTCGTAATATGCACACGCTTTCTCTTACGTTTTCCACCTATGCATAATCGTGTATACGCATTGCCCCTATGAGTTCTTAATCTATATTATTCTCCTCCATGTTCTTCCGCTACGAGATTCTGTTTCGAAGAGATGGCGACCACAAATGAACAGCAGTTTCTCTCATCAACTTCGTGGCGCTAGGGAGGGTCCAGATGAGCCCAGACGCGGAGTCTCACGCGAGGTCGTCGGCGATGCTTAGGGCGTTTTTATTCGAGGGAAAGCATGCATAGGAGCGAAATACAGGCATGGCATGGAACTCATAGACCAACACGAAGGAGAAGAAAGGGTGGAATAAAGACAAAGCAAAGGGCGGGAGGCGACAGGGGGTGATTTATGAACGGGGCTTTTCCTGTGGTCGGGTAAGGGATGGAATGTGTGAGCGGCCGGAAATATGGGAGGCCGCCAGGGGAAAGACGGGAGTAAACGCACCTTCTTCTCCTTCCAGAGAGCGAGAAGGCCAACACCAGAGACCTTGACGACCTTGAAACGGACACCGGGAATATCACCCTTGGCCTTTCCACGGCGACCGAAACCGGAGATGAGGACCTCGTCGTTCTCGTCGACGAAGTTCAGGCAACCGTCATTCTGCGTGCGCAGGATCACAGCGTTAATAATCACAGAGATCAAATGATTAGAGACAGGGCGGAGGATGATTGAGAGGGAAAGGACGTACGGGCACGAAAGCAGTGACCTTCTTGCCGTTTTTAATGAGCTGCACACGCACACACTTTCGGATGGCAGAGTTGGGCTGCTTGGCCTCAACGCCGACTTTCTCGAGGACGATACCCTTCGCATGGGATGAACCTCCAGTGGGGGAAGTCTTGTAGAAGTTACCGAGGGCACGCTTCTTGTAGGACTTGTCCGCCTATTAAGCCATCGCGAAATCCGATTGAAAGCCCCATAATTATCCACCGAGGAACAAACGAGCCAGAGAAATGTATTGAATCAGAAACGAGAGGTAAGATATAGAGCAATAATGGGACGTACCCAACGGTTCTCCCTGCGACCGTTCCTGAGCTTGCGCGCTGCTTGCAATCCGCGGGGTTTGTTGGCTGTCGGGTGCAGCGACGAAGGTCAGTCAAACGTTCAGCATAGCAGATAGCGAGGAAGACGAGGAGGGCGACGTACAGCCCATGTCTTGAGGTTGTCGATGTCGGCGGTCGCTTGTTTTCGCTAGCCATCGCCAATCCACGCTCGGCAGTCCCCTGCCGCGCCAAACCTTAATCCTCACAACTTTACAGCTCAATCGTGCCGGGCCTCGGCATCAACCACGTGCGTCTGCCTCCCATTTGCGCCTTTCTCATGCACATTTATTCGCGAGTTTCTCAGCATTTTCTTCGACAGCGTCGCCATCCCGCTTCTGATCGCCCTTGTCGCCTCCCATGCACTCCTTGTACTACTTTGTTTATGGCCTTTTGTATCGCGCACTTCACATGCGCTTGCAATATCATCATTACAGCAATAACCACTCCGCGTTATCCAAACCAGCTTAGCCCAACTTTGCCCATGGCCACGGTTATCATGCGAACATCCCTGCACTCGGAACCGCCTTCCCATGAACAAGTGATAATGACGGGACAACATCTTCCGTCTCCGCATTCTAAATGTTCATTTCTCTGCGATAGAGAGCTCAGCTGTGCACCACTCACTTCCTCGCGAATACCGCAATTGGCTCCAGTCGAGCATGTCTACTCCAGCCGCAGAGACTCAGTATTACCATCATGGCCGCTTCAAGGTAGCCGGAGGCGTCATCCCAGATGCTGTCACTGCGTACAGAACTTATGGCGACCCCAAGAACCCCTGCATCGTGTTCCCCACCTGCTACGGAGGCAAGCTTGCGGGTGTGTTACTTTGTTCCTTGGTCTGATGATTGTGCTGGAGATGAGCTTGCTGTTTCATGAGGTCGATCCCTTCTAGACCAAGATTATATGATCGGAGCGGATAAGGTGAGAGTGATCAGACTGGTGGTTGAGTATCCTGGCAGCTGAGTGCGCACTGCAGGCCCTGAACCCCGAGAAATACTATGTCGTTACCTTCGCTCTGTTCTGTAACGGAGAGGTCAGTATCATCATCTGTCTCCTCTAAATGGGAACTGTGACGTTCATAACCTGATATATCGCAGTCCTCTTCGCCTTCCAACACGGTCTGTGCAGCTACATTTCATGCTACGCGAACACTATTCATCTTGGTTATGTCGTCAGCCTGCGCCGTACAACGGCCCCTATTTCCCGGCCGTCACATACGAAGACAATGTGTAAGGTTACTGCCGTTGTAACAAGGCACTAAACTGAAAATCCGGTCGCAGTCGCGCTCAACATGCTGTTCTTACGAAGGAACTTGGGATACAGAAGGTGTTCTGTGTAATCGGGTTCTCGATGGGAGGCCAACAGGCTTATTACTGGCCTGTGATGTATCCTGATGTTGTTGAGCGGTGTGTTTGTTTTGCGGGGCATTGCTGCGTCATCATTCATTGCGGACTTACAACGATGCGCCTTTAGATTCGTCTGTCTCTGTGGCTCCGCTCGTACCAGTCCTCACAACCAGTGGTATGTCTCTGTGAAATGCCTTGACGGTCATTTATTCAAGAGATACAGTTTCCTCGAAGGACCAAAGATAGCTCTGACTGCCTCAAGGGACTTCGATGACGGTCACTATAAGACTCAGCCTCATCACGGCATGCGCGCATTCGGGCGCGTCTACAGCGCATGGGCCTATGGGCAAACCGTAAGCAACCTTTACTTTCGCCCTCCCATATTTATCGTGCGGCTTACACCAGAATTCAGTGGTACCGCAATAAGCAATACCTTCACGGTGGAAAGTGAGCTTCCACGTCTGAACTATCCCAAGCAAAATGCTGAAACTATATGTCTGGCTCCAGATACCCCGACCTGAACGCCTTCATTCGAGAGGATTGGGAAGCCGGTTTCTTGGAGTCTTGGGACGCGAACGATATGGTCGCACTCCTCAATACATGGCAGCAAGGCGACGTTTCCCTCGTTCGACACGGCGGCGACTACGAGCGGTGTCTTTCGGAGATCACTGCGAAGGGCTTGATCATGCCGTGCAAGACTGATTTGTACTTTCCGGTGCGTCTTAATAACATTCCTTGCGCGCCATACGCTGGATGGGCTTTTTGAGGCCCATGAATGCTGACGTGCGGTCTGTCTGTTGTGCGATGGGTAAAATGATGTCAGCCCGAGGATAGTGAGATCGAAGTATCGCTGATGAAGGATGGAGCGGAACTGGCAGTCATTCCTTCTGTCTGGGGACATATGGGTGAGCCTCTTTCGTTTCCTGTTCTCTTCTAAATGCGGATGTCCTATAGCTCATCGCTCCTGTTTTTCACAGCCGGAGGAGGGAACAATCCTGACGACGATGTATACATCAAGGAGAAAATTCACAAGTTCTTCGAGTCCGCGTGAATGGCCTATATAGTATGTCGTATGTATCCTTCAGATTTTAACATTGTATGTTTGGAACGCCATGTATGTATGCCATATCCCTCTGCCTGCAGCCAAATGTGGAAGCCACACAGTCATTTTGACTCTGAGCATTCTTCGAGAGGTTGCACAGTTGACGTGGCAGTTTTTCTTTAGTTTCAAACCCCGGTGATGTCGTCCACAGCTATCTTGCAATTATCTTGGCCAGTCAACAAGGAATTGCGACGATTGCTCGGACTGTGGGCCACTGTGGCGCCATCTGGTGTTATGACGTCACTCATTCCGCTCCTAGCTAACTCCATCCATTCAACCAAGTTGTTCGCTCGAGCCTCCTTCGGTACAACTCCACCTGTCACATCGTTCGATGTGCCTCCTTCTAGTAACCTCACTTCCCAGCGGCAATAATGAGCCTGGCCGCTACTTGCATCATGGACCACAATGTACACCGAAACCGGTGTTGCAAACGCCTTAAATGTCGGGAAATAGCCTCTTCCAGCCACTTTTCCTCCAACTCCATTCTAGTCGATCTAGTATGATCATTTCCCAGGTGACGCGAAACATCGTCATGCCCGACGTCATTCCTTTTCCTAGTTCGTGCTTTCGTGCGATGTTTTGCGTGAGTCCCGGTGGAGGGCCAAGCCTTCAGGAAAGTATAAATGGGGCTTGCAGACCTCAACTTTCTTTCATCAACCCAACCCATCTCAACCACAACCAAATAACCACTCCACCCAACTTTACCACCCACACCCACCACATAACTTTTCAACATGTCCAGCTCCCCCGAGTACGTGTCCGCTCCGCATACGCTCGCTCCTCCATCATCACCTTTATTTTGGATTATTGCTAATTCCTCTTTGCGTTCTCTAGCAAGACCACTGGACAGTTCCATTCCACCAAGGGCTCCGTCGTTGAGGCCATCGGAAACGCTACCGGCGCCTCGTCATGGACAGAGTCCGGCAAGGAAGAGCACGCCCGCGGTGAGGGCGAGTACAAGGCAGCCCAGGCCCAAGGCTATGCCGAGGGTACGACTGACCGCGTAGGCGGCAAGAAGGACTCTGTCGTCGGTGCCATCACTGGTGACAAGTCGCAGCAGGCGTCAGGTTAGTCGCTTTCCTATCCTTTATATCTCGGTAGTCTTCGCTGCTGGACTTGTTACTGATCTCGCGTTTTTCTGTGCTTTACAGGCAATGTCCGCCATGACAAGGGCGAGACGCAGCAGGATGTCAACAAGCCTTCATAGAGGCTGAGACGTTGTGCTTGACGGCGATGTATTGCTATTGTATTGTGGAAGGAGGATTTATATGAATGTACCATCACTTGCTCGTTTCGGCACATAATCATAATTGCGGCACAACCCATCCATCGTATTGGCGTTGAGGGCGTGTAGTGGCTCACAGAGTATAATTCCGTGGGTGTGAGGTTCATCTCTTCATCAACAAGAGTTGAGAGCATAACTTCGACGCTTGATGGCCCTGCGCATCGGTGTCACCCAGTGCCCACTGCTCAAGTTGTCTTCGACGGCGAGGTCGACTCTTAATCTGAACCCACACTTCTGCCTCTTGCATTCAACAACTCAAGTTCATTACTTTAAATCTTCCTCGTTTAACAATCGACGTTTCGTTGTCTCTTAGGGCCGTGCGCTCCCTTGATCATTAGGAGTGTCTTAAAGGCATTTAAATGCTTGATAGGATACGATCCGATTACTACGTGAAGTAAGGAACTGTAGAGCAGGGTAAGTATGCGGTAACAGTAACAGTATGCATGGATCGGCAAGAAAGTTCAAGTCAGAGTTGACCAATGAGCAGAAATAGAGCAGGATAACGTAGAAGAAAAGAATCAGAGGACCGAGCCACACAATGAGGGATTATGAGAGACACGGTGCACGTAACGAGCCCGAAAGTTCTGGGTTAAAGGGTGCGCTACCATAAAAGGACGAGAGGGAAGTTACAGAGTGGGACTGATTGAGAAGAGACTTGCAAGAAGTTCTGGTTATAATGCAGGGTGCTCAAAGGCTATGGACACAATCATCGTTCATTATATGAATGGCGGTTCGGGTATGAGGCGGCGGTTCAAAGCCGTGAATCGAGTGGGGAATGGGGGGAAACGAGGTCCATGAAGAGATTATGTGCTGCTCAGGTCTGGAGACATCTTGATTACGACGGAAGATGGTATGATGCGGCGCATCCGCGGGTTGTAAAAATAGTCACCGTCCTTGGGGTCTTGGACGTCATGGCTGGGAAGGAAAATCTTTGTCAGTCATTCTCAGTATACTGGATATTATGCAAGACATACACGTCTTTCACGTGCGCAATTGCATCCTCGAGACTCAACCAGCGGTTAATCTCGTCCGGATGAGCAAGATGGGCCGTGCAGCGAGTACATCCCCATCGGCTCTGTTGGCTCCCAAATGCATATCCTGGTGGCTCTCGTGATTTGACGTCTGATGTGTCCGTTTCGTTGAGAAGTTGCCATCTTGGATCATGATGAGCCTCTGGTGTATCAAGTACGTGGTGTACCTGGACCAGGATGACATTGATCAGCCAAACCGGCAACAAAAATGTGAGGAACTAGCAAGCTCACGCATTTTCTCCAGGACAATGCCGTTCGACCGAATTCCAGACTGGAAAGCGAGGATGCATCCCAATGCCTAATAACTGGACAGGTCATGCAGACAAAGCGCGCATCCTGGCGATCGAGCTCGGTAGGAGTGGTCGTACTGGGGTCCAAGCCTAGCAGTTTGACGAGGGAGGTCACAGTCCGAGAAGCTGGTTCAGAGAACGTAGGCGTGACTACGTCGGCCTTCATCGTATCGAGACATCTGTGAGCGAAGATTTCGGCGGCGAATAAGGGAAGTTTGGAAGAGCCGTAACCCGCACAGTACGAGCCAGGACAGATGAACACCGTTGCGGCTAACGTCAGTGTGTTGGGGACCGGAATAGTGCCTTCGACAGGATTTGATTGCGAAGGCCCGTTTTCGGATGAAGCCGCGATCGTAGAGTCCAAAGCCACAGACGTATTAGACGGCTCCTTTGATTGGGGAGGGCACGAAGTAGACGTTGGAACGCGTAAAGCCACTTCTTCCACGCGTTTCTTCGCCCATGTCATGAGAGTTTCGCTATGTTCCAGGAGAAGACTCTCGATCCGAGCGCGAAATTCTGGAGTGGGTGGGACATCTTCTTCAATGGCGTCGTGGATGATAGGAAGTGAACGTAGATCTGTGAACGTCGGAAAATACGCGAAATCCAAGGGATGCTGAGTCTTAAGCCACCCGACGAGCTCTTGGTTGAGTATCCTCTCGCGTTCGCGCTGACGAGATCGTCGTTCCCGTTCCAGGCGCTCAAGCTTTGCCTTTTCTAGCTCCGGTCTGATGACGAGGAAGACCCGCTGCCATACTGGAATACCTTGATGAGAGACGGGCGATATAAACGTGGGAAGAGTAACTCACCCTTGTCCGTTAAGGGCTTATCCGTGCTCACATCCCGATGGGTCATCAGCCTTGACATATCCAACTTGGTGAAACCGTGTGGTATGATGCGCTCCACAATGCTACAGAGCTAAGAATGAGGACAAGATCCATGGTCATAAGAAAGGATGACTTGCTCATCGAGCCGCTTGCTCCTCTTTTCTTGGCGCTCGGAGACCTTCACATTGTTTACCTTAGTGAACCAAGTCGAGGCAGCTAGTGCGTGCTGTACGGGCAGTAGTTAGGACCCTTTCATGCACCTCGAGAACAGATCGATCGTTCCACTTACACTTTCCCTAGCCTCTAGCCTCTTCTCCATATCTGCTTTGAATTCTGCAAGATCCTTTTCGGTACTTCCGCCCGAGAGCATAGCCTTGCACTTAGCGAGCAGATGTCTGACATCTTCGGCCCACCAATAGTATATTCCCCAAGAGCGACGACCTTTTATCTTCGGACCATCTAAAGCCAAAATAATGAAGGAATCGACGTAAGCGCGGACCAAAATCTTCAATCGGGAGCAGGCCTGACCCCGAGTGCTAGGTAGGAGAGGAAGAAGCTCCTTCAGCATGGGAATGACGCTCCCGGATATGTCAAACCGGTCGCAAAAAGTAGGACTATGGAAAACCATGAAGTTCTTGACGCAACTAGGTTTCGCAAGTGAGTGTGGCCCACACCTAATTTGAGCAAAAACATACTTGAGTTCGAGACAGTGGTTGCATGCCCGGACTCGCAACATGAAATTGATTTTTGTGACAGGTTTAGCTCCGCAGCACTAGATAAAACATGATATATACGGTCAGTATATGCATGGTAGGCTGACGATGAAAAAAGGGCATACATGACAATACGAGCCGCCAAATAATAGGTTCGCCCATTCAGGCTCGTCCATATCATCTAGATCATCTTAGACTTCAGTCAGTTCAGAGGACAGACGCAGAGCAGCGCTCACCAGGGCATGGTGGTAAATCAGGAACATTAACAAAGGCGCTCTTCCACAGGAAAGCTGAAGAGCGGGCGATGAGGACGGAGCGAAATGATTTCGATACGCGAGACAATGATACTAGATCGCCGGGTGCCAAATGTCCGAAGATCTTGAAAGAGAAGAAAAGGTATCCGTCCCGTGTCAAAACGAAGATTGTGCCACCAGGAACGCAAACGGGCTGACTTCAAATAATATGTCTAGCGCGAGATTTGGCAATTCGCTCAATCTGCCCTGCTTCCTCCGAGACAGTCCTTGATGCTTGTCGTTGTCTTTCGTATTAGACCCCTTCTTCGTTCGTTTGATAGGCTTCCGCACTGGCTCCTCTGGAATATGAAGAATTGGATGAAGCAGTAGTCGGAGAATGCTGGGGTTGGGGTGCCACTCACCATGTTCAGAAACATCGCCTTCTTCGACATAATCAGACTGAGCATCTTCATGTGTTACGTGCTTCGGGGGTTTGGGAAGGTGCCCCGTCGTGCTACGCGTTGCGCGCATACTGAGTAGGTGGTGGTTTGAGGAGAAGGAATGGCGGCGTCGGAGTTCGAAATCTGTCGCAATGACCTCCGCAGTTCACACGGTCCTACGGACTCTTCCGCTTTGGGTAAAATGCGGCTCGTGCAGAAACCCGGCTTGTATCATCCACGTATCAATGTGACGTGGAGACGGAAAAGCGCTGTATCAACCGTGTATCCTTGCACTACGAGGACAGAAGGTGAACATGATCCGAGCTTGTTACATGGGACCAAGTTGCTGTTACTCATATGACTTTTCCGTACTCGATGCCAATATCTCTGGAACACTGGCCATTTAGGCCGTGTTACTCAACATGTTGGCCGTGTAACAGCCTGAGGCAAATGAAAACAGCAGTAAACGAATCCTCGATACAAGCCTGATCAATGTGGGACATCAGGGGAGATGATACCTCGAGTTTAACGCAGTGTATCTCCTTTCCAGTGGACACAACGACAAAGTGGCGGCGCCTCCGCCCCTTCTCTTCTCTTCTCCTGCCAATGCACAGTACAATTCACCTCTCGCAGCGAGCTTATGAAAGTGCGCGCAGCCTTACTTTTTCCTTTTTTTGTAGAATGGGACGGCGACTCTTGCTGTTGCATCTTCGTTCGATCCGATGAATTATGCAACACAGACATAGCACGTATACGTAGAAACGTCCGGGACTTCACACCAAAGGTCTAGCAAACATTACTCAAACAACCTGAGGCATAACGGCCGTGCCATCATATTCACACATACGCCGACACCATTCTATCACCACACTACATCAGCCCTTCTCACAGCTCCGAATCTCTGGAGCAGAAAAACAATCCAAAGTCAGAGAATTTGGGTCGAAGGCCTTCGAATTCAGAGCACAGTCACAAGCAACTCACCTACCTCCTACATCTTGACAGATGGTATTCACACCAAAATGTAGTCCTCACTGGCCATGAACCTGTGAATGCCGCAGTACTAGGCAAAAGGAGCATGCATCGAGATCGGACCTACAGCCTTGGCTAATCAGATGTGGCACGGACTTACCCCTCCATCACAGTTCAAGGAGCAGCATTCCGCGTGGTTGTAGCACTTGCGACCACGGGACGCGCACGCATTGACATCGATGTCAGGCCTCTCCACGGTGCAGTAGAGCGCAGTGGCCTGAACCAAGGGCAAGAGCGACCCGAGAGCAAAAAGTATGTAGTTGAGACGCATTGTATAAACAGTGTGGACTCGGAGTTTGCTGTGATTGTTTATGAAGACGGATAAAGAGAGATATTGCAGATGAGTTTCTACCTAGATGTCCTCCAACCAGTAGTTATATAGCTTGTTGAGTGTGACATACTGCTTGCAACGACTACGTCAGGAAGCGAGAATGGAGTCTCTCCCCACCGGCTTGCTTTGCATCGAATGGAGGTACGCATCTTCTTGGTGCGATTCATTCACAGTGCCGAAGTCTTTATGACCATACCACTCTGTACAATCATAGTGCTACAAAGACTGAGCGTCCCCCAGATGTGCATGTACATCCAGCCAGCACTCGCCACGAATTGAGACTTACAGATCCTGAATACAAAAATACTGCAAAGACAGTGCAAGCGAATAGGATCGAGCCCGCACCCTCTGTATCTCATAATATTCCTGTGTAGAAAGCCCTGAACATATATACGCGTACTCAGAGTACAGTATCACATGAAACAGACCTGAGGTCCGAGAGTCTTTGTATGGTTCTCGACTCGGAGGCTCTTGGAGGGTATGCGGTGATGTCTTGCTACGGAGATGATGCTACGTGTGACACTTAGAAACATAGAGGGCGAGGGTGAAGGGGCCACACCTCCACGGTGTGTCGCCCAAGCCCCTGGGGATTCGAGGCGAGCTGCTCGGAGGGGGTGGGACAACTCCCTGTTGACTCCCTGCGATGCAGTGGTTAAATCAGGTTGGACTTTGGTCACGCTTCCTAAATAAAAAATAAAAGATACGATACGTTTGACTTCAAGTTGTGAGGAATTGATTCAGACAGGGATGTGAAGGGTGGAAAAACAAAACTCAGGACCGAGGTGATGCGAAGGGGCCCTCGAACGCCGCCAGCCTCGCCACCGTCAATAAGGGTCCCTCCGGGATCCTGTGGATCATTTTTTGCCGGTACACATCTACTGTTGGACGCTTGATCGATACAAGTCCGATTTGGGACAGACAGAGTTCTAAATATTGCCAAAAGATTTATGCAAAATGCTATTTGTATATTGGGTTTTTCTTATCTCGCAAGACTACACCAAAATCCTAACGTCGATGATCACAGTCGCGACGAACATGTGATGTATGTCTCGTCCAGCTTCATAAATCTCCATCGCTTATCAACTTTGTGTGCGGCCGAGTCTTGGTCGTTGGCTGGTCGGCTACAGGTGGGTATTATTGTAAAGTGACCGGACAACGAAGTCATCAGGCGTCGGATCTTGTTGCGTCGTGAGCTCAGTGTTCAAAAGGAAGGAAACTTGTACCGCAAAGCATACTACGACATCAGTGAGGAAGCAGACGCGGAAAATCTCAGTACTGACCGGTTCGATTCATTCCAGGAACAAGATAGAACCCGTTTGCCGCCAAACCGGTGGCAGGATCCACGAAAAAGCCCACCGTTCCGCTTGGGTGATCTATCCACGTCCAAGGCGCCACGGCCTGTGACGAAAGAGTAAAGGTAAGGTTTCCGATGTGTGTCATTCTGATCTGAGGATCAGGAAGGTTGACAGCCGCCAGAGACGTCGGTGTGAACTGCCAAGTAATTTTCTGTCAGAGAAATAGCAAAGAAGGTAGGATAAGATGTTACGAACAAATTGCTCATTCGTGACCGTACTATTGCCAACTTGGGCTGTCACATTGAGATGCATCCACACATCGGCTACGCTCGTGTTGGAGGGCAAGATATCCGTGAGTCCCTGCGCATTGAATAGAACGGAGTTATTCAAGGAGGGCGCCGTAAAGTTGGTTGTTGTGCTGTCTAGAGCATTGCCCAACCAGTCATACCACGTCCAGGATGCAGACCCGGAGACCTCTTCCCAGCGATCCGATGTTACCAAGATCTCGAGGGACTCGTTGGTGGGCGTCCAGAATGGATTGATAACGATGGGTTGGTAGATGCTGGCGAGCCTGTAATTCAAGACCTAAAGTGTTGGGTAGATGGTCGTCAGAGAGTGAACCGTTGATGGGAAAGACTTCGTACCTTCCATCTCCCCGAGTACTCGATGCTGGACCAGCTGACACCTGTCGTGCAGTTTAGTGGATGTAAATGCTGACAATAATCGGTCCACACCTTGCCATATGTCATTCAGTTGCCAAACGAGTGCCCCGAGATTATTCTCTCCCAGTCCAGCGCCACGACGATACCAAGCAATTTGCGACTCCATCGTCATGGCCTGGAAAATTTGGGTACTCCAGCACCACTGTGCAAACGTTTGGTTTGAATTTTCTGTATCTGGAGTAGGTAGCCATAACTCGACACCACTTGTCATTTGAAACTGTCCTTGTGGCGCATTGGGATTCGGCCATGAGAGGTTGCCTGCTGGTGGATGGTGGTCCCGCGATGCAACGACGGTCCCATTGAATGTGAAGTCATCTGGAGAGAGGAGAACCTCCTCCCAGCTGTAGAAGGATGGCATGGAGTGGAATCTGGGTGGAGATAACATTAGTTCGCCGATTATGAATCGCTGCACGAATTATGACTGTACCCGAATTCATTGACGAATCTTGACACAGGGAAAGTGCTGTAATTGAACGCTTGCGAGGCATCGTAGACGTAACGTTCTAAAGCTAACATGTCAGAGCCATCCACCGAGTAATATTAGTGGTCCCTGACCGCTATTGCCATATATCTCGCCCGGTGTACCGTTTGCGAATCTGCCATGGCTCTCGTGTTAGATATGCTACGAAGAACCTATGTCAGAAGACGGACCTGAGAACGAGGGGGTCCAAACTGAGGACGCCGTGGGTAGTCGAGCAATCTGTGTACGGTACCTACGTTGGAAAACATTAGACGCATCTCAAGGACGGTCCAGGTGCGAGGACCTACCGAATTCGTTTCCGAGTACGCTATGTCATGTAGGAAATCTTGGAAAAGAGCGACATACTGTGCACAATGGGGGACATGAGAGAGTTGTCAGGGCCATTGGAAGCAGTGAAAGAGTTACCTCATCCAAGTAATGAGTGCCGTTCGTAAGCAGAGCACTAGTGTTCACCCCTTGAACAATCCCCTCAATCTCATTTCCTCCGGCCCACTGTGCATTACTAGCGTGCTTGTTGATTCTTCTGACGTTCTGTCGAACTTCGACATCGACTGAGTCCAGGAACCAGTCGTTCAGTCCATAGAGCGCGTCCGAAAATATAAACTCGGACCAAGCGAGGATCCCGAGTTCGTCGGTCACAGCATAGAACGAGTAGGTATCGACGGAGTGTGGCGGATAGTTCGGGGTTATCGCCGCATTGGTACTAGAGGGTTGGTAGACGCCTCCTCCCCATACCCGTAGCTATATAGAGGTTATTTTGTTATGAGATACTCACCGATTGAGGTTGCGGGCCACCTACCATATTTTGACCGCTCGCCACCGCGCTCTCTAAGACCCACCGCACTTGCTCGTCTGTGATTCTCGCGTAGAAGGGGTCGAACGGTATTATATTCGTCCCCAATGCATAAAATGCCTGTCCATTGATCTCGAAGTGCCATTCATCCCCCGGTGTTATCCCACGTGTGGCGACCTCCAAGTCCGGATATCTCGTTTGCTTCAATACGATGGTTCTGAATCCGACTGGAGTGTTCATAGAGATCTTCTCTAGCCCGTCGACAGCGAGGTCCATGGTGAGCGTCAGATTGTACAGCTTCGGCGAGCCGAGATTGTGAGGATACCATCGCTCCACCAAGTCATCATCGACAGTCCAGTTCGCGATCAACCAGGTCGGCGTGAGGGTCGTGCCAGAACTAGAGCTGAGAGCAGGTATGCTGTCGAGAATGATCGGATCAGATGTCAAGTTGAGCTCCGCAATGGAGAGTGTGAGTGTAGGTGACGGGATGCCAATGGCAGAGTGCACCGCAAGACTGATGTTGAGATTCCAAGGAGCGCTCTGATCCGGATCGTTGCCGGTTACATCCTCGAAACCTTGCTTGAAGACGTCGATAGAGGATTCCGAGATTAGCAGTGGCGTGGGGCTCGACGTGCTGTCCGACGTGGAATTGTTGACGGCGCCCGAGAGTGTGATGAAGTAGGCTGGCTTGTGTACTCCCACTGGGACGAAAGCGGGGCCCTAGACAAGATGATCAGAAAACTGAGACGACAAGCCGGGAGAAATCCTCAATGCCATTCACTCACCCAATCCCATCCAAAGTCAGATTGAACTTTACGAATCCAATTTCGGGCATCCGGGTATTCAAAGTCGGACAGAGTGTTGAATAAAACCTCGGTATCGTTCCTTGCTGTCACATTAAGACCGTAGTGCCAGGCGGACTCGAATGCAATAGTGAGATTGGTGTTGTTTTGTGTGGGAGAGACCAATGCATCAGAAACGTCGAATACATATGTCTGAAACTGGTTGGCAACCCATGCGACTGGTCTTCCGGCGATCGACTGGGATGGAGGGGCAACTTCAAAATCTATCACAGGGTCACCGCAAATCAGAGAGCCTCACAATGTTCGCAACGGTGTCGATCCCGTACTGTATGATAGACTATATCAGGCATAGCACCCAGGGTTGAAATGGTGAAATGTACTCACAAAGACTAGCAACGTTCTCTCTGACGAGGATTGAGCAGGAGAAGCGAGGAAGGGCGAGATATCCGCGCTATAAGTCCAGTTGTCATCGACAATCCATCTCTGAGTAAAATCTACCCGAGTCTCGTGTTATAATCACTAGTTCGGACAGAAGCACGCAAAGCTTACCGTTAATTCCTAGAAGCGGTTCTGTGATGATATCCGCCGACATGAGGTCAAGGTGAACCTGCGAAGGAAGCGACCCCGGGACTACAATGGAACCATTTTCGTTGCTCAATGACCACGATAGGTCCGAAAGGCTGAACACATCAGCACAAACCAGCGAAGGGAGAAACGCAGCGGCCAGTAAGACTGAGAACGGTGTTCTCATGATCTCAGCGTGAGCGAAGCAGGAAGTAGTTGGGGATCGAAGGTCTGGTCTCACCTGGCGATGCGTCATTTATATACTCATAGTC
Source organism: Stereum hirsutum FP-91666 SS1 (assembly GCF_000264905.1). NCBI lineage: Eukaryota > Fungi > Basidiomycota > Agaricomycetes > Russulales > Stereaceae > Stereum > Stereum hirsutum. The sequence continues at coordinate 1,344,039 of NW_006763148.1, forward strand.
GGCCCGCCAACAGGTGCTCGAAGATTCACAAGTTTCTCCGCCCATCAAGAAGCGTTCGAATAACGTATAACAGACGGTCACATATGGGCACCCATCTTCTGCACCGCTTGCACTGTCAAACACCTTCGGTGAGCGTACACCTTCCATTTGCATCCAGAATACCTGGCGAATGCCTTTCGCAGAAGACCTGTGCTGTCCATGCCAGCCTAAAAAATGATTGGAACGTGTCCCGCAATGTATGACTAAACAGCGTTCGTACTCTCCGCTTAACAAACGGACCGAGCAGTGAGCATGTTCAGACCGTGTAGGGCAAAGAAGTGGTCACTCGGTGGGAAGCTATTCTTGAAGAGTACAATGGGGTCTGTCAGGAGACCAACATCCATGACGGTCGATCGACACCGGTCTCATGATCGCAGTGTAATCCAACGTTCATGACGCATGTAAGTAACTGAAATGGTTCGAAGACGAGATAACTACCTACGCGACATTTTGAAAGCGCGTCATAGGGCGCTCGTATGACTTGACGAAGCAACAGCGCTAGCAGCACAAACAGATGCCCTATGCTATAACAAGCCTGGGATGGGGTCTATCAAAAATATGAGCAGGATAGAAATTATAGATTCCAGTCGTATATTAGGGATCCAACGTTACCGCATAGTAACATAAGCAAAAACCGACAAGCCTATTCACCACACCCTACACCATTGAACCAGAAGCCTCTGAGATAGACAGAAAATACTCATTTCCCCGAGAAGAAGACCGATTCTTCACTGTCATCCTGATCAGCAGGCGACATTTCGCCATCCGTACGATATGCTGCCCAGTCACCCTCGATGGAATGGTGCAGCTCCCCAATCTTCGCGCCTCGTTTCCTCAAAAACGCGACCACCTCTTTTGAGTATCTCCAACCCGTTTCCGTTTCGACCGAATCGCCGCTCACCGCTCCATTCGTCCCTTCGCTCTGCTTAATTTCATCAACGCCACCGCCATAGAGCTTAGCCATGTGCACCGACGCGTTGACTCTCCTCTCTGATGGGCCATGCTCCAGCTGTTCAAGCAGGCTCGACAACGCGGTGGAGGCTTCTGCTCTCGCCCTCAATACATGTTTCATGACCCTACCCGTTCGCGGACGGCGTTTGCGGCGCATCGAGGGAGTGACTGGTGGCTCTGCGGGTGCGCCAGTGGCCATCGTTCCGTGTGCGTGCGCTGAGGCTGTTGTGTTGGAAGCGTTGGTAGGACTTGAGCTTCTTGATGTGTTAGAGAGCCAGGCGTTGGGTGGTGGAATTGGCGTTGTCGTATATTGGGCGAGAGTGTGTAGTGGATATTCCCAGCTCTTGGGTGCCCAGACGCCGATCAAGACTCGCCACGCGGCAACAAGCCGTTTAACACTATGCGGATCTGGTCAGTCTGAGAGCATCGGAAAGAAATAGAGTGACTGACTGCTCATAGTTATCTGGAGGCGGTGATAATCAGTTTCATGCTCATATTTCACACACCAATCAGAACTCACTGTTGACGAGTTTCGTATGATATATGGCGGTTAGTGAAACTAAGGCGCCACTAAGAACCGCGCCGAAAGGTGTGTACCAAAACAAGGCCCAAATGAAGAAGAATGCTGCAGGATACATCATGGCGAGCAAGAGAAGGCCGAATATGACCTTGTTCTGTGCTTGTGTTTCTTCCTCATCCTCAACGAGACGAGCGCCAACTCGGGCCATAAAGTATGCCGGCATGTGGATGGCGAGAGGAAAGATGAAGAAAGGTAGTCGAACCAGGCATGCAAGACTATCTTTGATGAGGATGAGTAGAGTGAGCAAGCGGCTGGGAATTGGAACGGGACGACTTGGGTCGAGCGATGCGGGGAGGGGTAAGGATGAGAGGACTGAATTCGTCAGCTGGGCGGATTGGAGAAGTGAGTAATATTCAAGAAGGTGTCGCTTGATGGAATTGAAGTTAGGCGTAATGTTGGGAGTCGAAAACAGGTCAACGAGCCTAATGGGACTATTAACGATATTGACAGGGACATGACAGTAACACATACGTACGTTTGTGATATAGCCACGAATTCGTTGCGATTGATCTTGGTGTCGTCTTCCCATAGGAGATCACGGGCCATTCTTGCAGCATATAGAGTATCCCTGATTCCGCGGTTAGGAAAGCTAGAGACTTGGCACAGACAGACTTATTCACCAGTCAGGTGCATTGATAGTGAGCTCTACAAGTCGCGCCTCGATGGTCTTGGTGAGTCGTTTGACAGCCGCCCTAGGCGCACCCTCGTCCGAAGAGAGAAATTGCTCAATGTATGGATCCATAGAAATGGGTGGCCCAAACCTATAAGACAAAACATCAATAAGGAGGTAGCCCGGATAAGGGTTATCGAGGGGCCATACTCCAGAATGACCTATAAATACAGAATCAGAACGAGTATAGCGGTTTAGGCTCCGCAATATAACGCACATAGCTCCGATACTTGGATTTGTTGGTGTAGACTATCGCAGATGGTACGATGACCAGGGGAGCCTGCGTAGCTCGCGAAGGGTTCTCATGGGCCCACTTCGTATACTCGAGTGCTGCCCATGAAGCACCATCTTTGACTTGCATGATGCGAGGCTCGGTATAGCTCGTGCCTTCAGGAAAGAGAGCCACGACCGATCCATGAGAAAGGGCCTCGATGGTTCCTTGGAACAGACCCCGGCGGTCCTTGTTCTTGCGATCGACAGGAATGTTACCCGAGCTGATCAGGATTTGACGGACTATAAAGTTCTTGAAGAGACTAGCTGTACGAGCAGTTCTCAGGTACGTGTAGCGATACTCAGAAGCCAGCACTTGCCTTTGCTCCAGTAATGTAGGATACGACGGTTCGGGAATGCGGATGCTGCGAGAGATTTAGTCCTCGGTAACACTAAGGAGACGAATGTGGAGCTCACAAAGAATAGCAGGGTCCAACATCATGTTATGGTGTGTTGCCGTCCTGCGTGTATGTCAGATTGTGGCGCGCATTGCTTGAAGCACTACCAGGTCACCCATGGCGCTGAACAGTGCACGCACAAAATGGTGGGTCCTTTAAATGGTACATTTTCTCCTCCAATGACGCGGACCTCGGTGAAAAACGAGGTGACAGCAAACTTGGCAATCTGGACTAGGACACGATGAAGTAGATACAGGTTCTTCTGGTCGTCCATGGCGCGAGTGGTATAGATATCCGAGCTTTCTGTGCGGAGTCAGTTGTAGGGGATAAGTGGTGGAGAATGATAGGGTAGAGTCGCCGTCGGGCACAGGCAGCTGCCTGCAATGTGCAGTGTGTAGAGCCAAGGAACGGAACTGGGTGAGTATGTCATGTTTGTGGGCAGCTCGCGTGCTGTGGGGGGTGAGAGAGTCTTTCCTGATTAGGCCACGCGTCGAGCGCGACGTGTGTGCTGTATGTGAGACGTGGCGCCTTGCTCATCTCTGTCATTGCTACTCACGCAACTCAACGCAATTCGCCTCGTCAAAAGCTCAGATCATTGGACTATTCGACAGAGCTAACTTTCAACTACACTGTTCTCTCATCCTGACGATTGGCCATAATGCATAGTGTCTATGCCAGGTTCAACAATATCAGTGCCACGCTTTCCACTTGCATGATGGTCCTACTCGGTGCCATCGCTTGTACATCCCTACTATTCAGTGCGGATCCGAAAGGAGACATCACTGCGTCCGTAAAAGTGTGCGTTCAATTTATTACGCTTTTCTCGCTTTCCCCTTTGTATAGTACAGATCATCTCGCCACTCGAAGTAGAGTCTATTTCTCGGTCAACAATTGTTCTCGGGACAACAGGAGAAACCGTGCTCGTGCCATTGATTCATAAACCACGAAAATGTCCACTGCGGTATTCTTTTTGGGTTGCTGCTAACACGGAACACAATCCGACCGTAGGTGCGTGTGGCACCATGCATTCGTGCTTGTGGCAATGATATGTCACTACTGGTGTTGCACCTCGAACACAGTGCAATATGTCCTTGGTCCTGTTACACGAGTACTCTTCTGTGTCATCTCACCCTGGCTGTAACATACCCCAGGCCGTCTTTTCCTTCTTGAGTATGCCGAGGATCAGTGTACTGGTATACGAGCAGGATGTCTGTAGTAACGCTGACGGACCAATTTCCGATGTTCTTTTATCGTCCGTTGCTCATAACCCTCTCTTCCCCAGATTGAGTGGTGAAAGCCGACCACGACGATATGGCGCCTCCGGTCGGCGGCAAGAGTTTGCCTTCGTAAACTTCAATGTCACAGCGGGTACGTCAACCAATTTCCACCGCCGCACTTCCGTTACTCTGGGAGCCAACCTATAGCCTCATATCATGCTTCATAGCATTCTTTCATGATTTTGGCAGTTGAACTTATTGTACTCATTAACAGACCTTACGCCACTCTTCAACTGGAACACAAAACAACTTTTCCTCTATCTTGGCGCCGAATATACCAATGCTCAAGGGGTATGTAATCATCTTTTTACCCTCTTGGCTGTCGGGACCCCCAGAATCTACCTGCATGAATTTGTCGAACGCCCGAGGGATTTCTTTCCCATTGTCGAGCTGCGAATGCGCAATTTTGCGGTTTCATCTCATGATCTGGTGATGGCGATGAGAAATATTGCGACGCTTGTGAGAGCACGGCGCACACGGACACTCTTCTGTTACTGTCCAGACTTGTTGCGTCTCCCGAGAATCACGCGTTTGTCATTCCCCGCCTACGATCCAGGCCACTCGGGTGGCCAGGCTTTGAGATGTCGTCGGACCAGGTCGGGCCTCGTATGGTACATTTCGAGTTCTAGCGGCGTCCGGCCTTCTTGAGGACTTATGCTCTCCTTTGTTCGCTCCTCGGACATGGTCTATTTGTCTTGTGTTGATGGTCTTATTGGAGGCTAGCGTGTGTATTCCATGTCATCGTTCTTGAGCGCATTACTTATTCCATCTCCTTTCAGCTACTGCAGTACTTCCTCTTATACTTTTTACCTTGTACACGCTAGAAGCCCACGAACGTTCCCAAAGACCCGTGGTTACTGATTATAACCCTATTTATGCCTCTAGGTCCAAAACGAAGTGGTCATCTGGGATAGAATCGTCCGGCGAAAGGAGGATGCGATGGTCAACGTCGAGGGCAAGAACAGCTATGCTTTCCGGGAACTTTCGACAAAATTCCAGTGCGTTCACCTTCTCTTCGGTTTGCTGTCTTAGTCGTTCCTGTTCCCTCTTTGGCGCGTCCAAACCCTATTTTCCCCGATCCAAACCTATTCCACCTGCCTCATCGGGAACAGGCCTTATCTTCCTACTGCTTGTTACGGTTGCCTATCCCGCCGATATCGCTGACTCTTCTCATCACCCGCTCCTTCCCGTGCGGTCAATGTTTATAGGGACATCTCTCCCGCGCACTATACCCTCAAATACAACGTCATGCCATGGGTTGGAGTCCTCACCTACGGCGAGGCAGCGCGCACGACAGAGCCCATACCTTTCCCTAACGCAAAGGATCGCGTCTCGTAACTGCCTTTCTGTCTCGGCACGAGGGCGTGGATGGGTGGTGGGCCGTTCAAGCAAGGGTTGGTTTCTAACCATCGAGGTTACTTATCGGGTTACTGTGCGGGTAGCGAAGCAAATTACTCGGATCAACGACCGTCAAACCGCGCCAGTGTACTGTAGTGACGGATCCTCCATAATATTTATAACTGATGGTCTATCTGATTGGGTTATTAGACGAGTGAGCTCTTGCAGGCACTGAATATATCAGGTCTTGTGTGAACGATGAGTGTCTTGTTCTGTAATGCTGTTACCCTTTATCGCCTTCGCTTATTGTGTCGTTGTTTTTTTGGCTCCTGCAAGTAAACCTTCTTTCTGTGCTATATGTGTTCGGGTTTCAGTGACATGCATGCACGAGTTGTCACTGATTTTAGCACGCTGTTTCGAGCAGGATAGAGTCCATGTATAGTCCACGGTTCACGGACCGGCGCACGTAAGTGTCAAGGCTCTTGAGGGTGTACGCATGTTGCGACTGGTGTATCAGCTAGGCCATTTTCGTGTTAAGGATGTAAGAATGCCTACAGGTGCCTACAAGTCTAGAGGAAGCTTAAGTAGGCTGCCTGAGGCTGTCCGTTGGCCGCATCTTAGCTCTATACCCAAGCGAAGAAGCTCGATTTTGTCCGAAGAGTCTAATATTCAACTTCATTATTCCGCCATGTGGTTTCCCCAGTGGACCTTGTACGATAATGGACGGATAATGGATAAGTAACTCGATATCTTTCACAAAGCCTGTTCTGGAATTGACCGCGACGGAAGTACTCTGGCCTCCGTTGAATGCCACGATTCTGATGCCGTCCGATTCCGCTGAGAGGACTGCTCAAGTGCAACTCAATATGTAATAAGCACTATGACGCTGCGACTGGCTTCATCAGTCGCCACAAGGTCACCACCTTAATGATACCAATCCAAATGGAAACAACCACACCGCTTCTGGATCTTGAGTTCTTGGGAGTTTGAACCATCGATGCATCGATCCCCAGAGAGGTGGTCCGGGAAGCTGTCACGGTCCTCCTGTCGTTCAGAACAAAGCTGAGATGGTTGACAGAGATTCAGTGGGCGGCACGACCCGGACACATCATTCAAGCCAAGCATAGAAACAGCCGGGCGTTGGCAGGCCAGACTTGGGACCCAATTTCACAAAATCTGAGGGTGTTTGCAGGGCCGATGTTTCGGTCGTGCCCTGCGACGAATTCGCTAGAGTGCGCCCAAACTACGTGTCGTCGGACGGGAAAAACTGTTCCGAGCGCATCACGCATCAAGCGGTGCGCGAAATGGTACTTGCAAATAATTGGAAAGAGAGGGGAAGAACCAGCAGGTACGCGAAGCGGTGACGGAAAAGGCAGCGAGATTGCTTGAAGGGGAAGCCTGTGGCGCAGGGGTGAAATGGATCAGGGCTGAGGGAATAGCCTGGATAAATGGTGGTGCTGGATTATTTGGTGTACATAGAGCAGGAAGGGCTACGCGTAGGAGTGGATAAATCGTGGGAGAGAATGGAGTACGTGGGCAGGAAGTAGGCAGGAAGGAGGGACGGAAGAAGCTGCGAGCTGCGATAAGCGTTGTGTGGGCATCAGGTGCTGTAAGAATGCAAATTCGCTAGCGTGGCTCGAGACGACGCCTCAAGCTTAATTCTGAATTGGAACTTCGGACCCAATGAGCTACGGGGCCTGTTCGAATGTGCTAAACCATTCACGAGCTGGTACAAATGCTCGTCCTTCCTCCACACGCGCGCCTCTCCTCTCCGCCGCATCATGTCCTACCACCCGCACGCCTTTTGGCCCTCCTCTGTCAACCACGACGACGACGTGCCAGACTATGAGATTTACGACCCTGCTCGGTCTGTCACCGTAGTCAAGCATTCCGACGAGTACCAGACGGTACGTACATCTATGCCACAGTACTCTGCCGTACACGGTCTGCAGCTCAACGTGTCTCACAACAGACGGAGTCTGGTTGTGCGCTTGCGGGCTCAACCACGTATCTGCGTGATCACCGGGAACTAACAGGACTCAACCTAACGTACCCCGAACCTCACTCGTATCCTATCGCATCCCCAACCGACTCGTACAATTACTATCCAATGTCCTACGCTGCCCCGCTCGAAAGCCCCTCGCAGGATTATTCCAGCGAGAGCATGCAGGTGTACGACCCGGAGGCTGGCACCTACGTGCAATATGCCTCCGTCCCCGCCGACTATGTCGGGCCCGACTACTCGGCGCAGCCAGACCACCTAGCGGCGCCAGTCGACTCCAGTGTCCAGTACGGTTATGTCTACGCAGATCATCTTCCTGCTGCCGACACCATGCTCCCCTCCCTATCACCTGGTCGCCCAATTCCCACCTCCAGCTTCTCCACCCTCGACCATCCAAGTCACCGTGTGGCCAACCAGGTAGAAAGCGGGCACGACCGCGCTCAACAGGTTGACCAAGGCCAGCCCGTCGCCCACGAGGTAATTGCTCACTTTCCCCTGCTTCGGCCACGTTACAGGTGACTCTTCTGACGCGCTGCGGGTTCTCATTTTAAGGAGTCGGAAGCCATCCCCGAATCGGTGTCCACGGCCGCTTCTGCCTATAGTCCGGATAGCGAACAATGCACGCATATGCAGCCGCAGGAACAGCCCGTACCGCCACATCACCCAACCCACCACGTTCCTTCTCCCGAAGACAGTCGATCCCCACCATCTTCGTATTACAACGTATCCCCGCACTACCATGTTCCTTCTGCGTCGTACCAACCCCCCTCCTCATCTGCGCCGACATTGCACCTGAACACGGACGTTCAGCGGCCTTCACCACCGCCGATCATGGACCACTTACCTTACGCGTACCAAGTCAGGTCCGCCGCTCAGGCCACTCACCATGATACCACGCACGCCGCCGTGAAAATGGAGCCCGTAGAACCTCATCTTTCGCACAGCCTCTATAGCATGCCCTCACCGGCCACGACATCGACAACAGCGACCCCCGACAACCAGATCTATACGCACGTAGCCATGCTCCCTCGCGCTCCTGGTGCGCTTCACGCCGAGGGAGGCTCACGCTCGACATTCCGTATGTCCGACTTTACCATCCCCGAGTCTCCTTCAACATACACCCCTCGATTCGTCGACCCCGAGACGCAGCTGTCAACATATGGAGGCGGTCAGTCAGCGGCATTCGCTATCGATCTGACCGGTTCTGTCACATGCGACGACGGTCACGGATGCGGGACAACGCCCACGAAGAGGAAGAAGGTAATGGCCTATCTGTCAGTCTTTCGCACACTGTACTAAAATACAACCCCATCTAGGAACCATTCCTGGCATGCTTTTTCTGCCGAGGCAGGAAAATAGCCTGTGGACCCGCTGTGCCGGGCAGCACTGATAAAACATGCAAGTGAGTCACCGTCATCTAATTTTGAGCTCACCTCCCCCTGTTCTCTACTGTGCGAATCAGTCTATATCCCCGTAAGAATCGTCGAACGTGTGCATGGGTGCAGTGACACCCGCCCGCGTAGATGGGGCGTCTGCGGGTGGGTAGGAAGTGGAGAGGTGGAAACCTTCGTCATGGTCTTTTATACCGTCTCAAATATGCTGAACGATTTATTTGTCGGCATCATGGGGCTGTCGTGTTCCTGTTCGTGCGACGGGTACATTGAAACACTCTCTGTTCTGTCAGCTCTGTCCTCTCATGCTATCCGTCACCGGCATCGGATACATCTTCTTTCGAAAGGTCTCAACACCTGCTTTTCCCATCATCATCTGCCTCATTATTTTCCCCTATGAGCTTCGCACTGACTTCCTCCTCCCCGCGTTTATCCAGCCAATGCGCTCGTCGCAATATCAAGTGCGAGTACCCGCTGAAATCCCGGCGTGGGCAGCGTAGTCGACACCCTCGTCCTGAGAAGGAAAAGGAGCGGGAAGACCAAGTTCTGACGCGGCGTCTTGCGCCCGAGGTTCCGATACCATCTTCGTCCTCTTCGGTGACGCTTTCCACTTCGTACTCTGCTTGAGCATATGGATATTGTTCGCTGTCGTTCTTGTTCCTTCTTGCTTTCTCACCTGGGACTTTCATCGTCGTTCTGTTCCATGTCCTCTGTTTGTTCCATGACCTTTAATGACCCACCCCTCCGCCCACATTGTTTCGATGCCGGCTCCCCTACATCATCATCCTCGCATTGTAATATCCTTTCTTTCACACGTATATATTATTTACTTCGACCTTCTTGCTCTTCCGTGTACGCTCGCAACAGTGCGGTCGCCGTTGACTTGATTTCCCCCCCTAAAAAGCCTTCTTACTTATCCTAGTCACTGTTTGTTGTCATGTCGCTCTCGCATAGTTCGTTGTACATAGATTAGCCCTGTTGTCTGTCTGTCTATTCATCGTGCATGTTCGTTGGTTCTCGGTCACCGATTTATACGAAGCGAGCATCCACTTCATCGCGCCTCCCAGTCTCCAGTGTGCCATTCTCATGAAAGATGTACTCTCGTCCATGTCGTACCAGTGCGCTGTAGATGCACGGCCGTGTCATACGCTGTATATAATTGTTTCCCCTCATCGCGGCCGTCAATCGCCGTTTCGCTTTCCAAGTTGTACATACTTACCGCACCCTGAATCAAATCGGATCCTTCTTGCAGAATCCACACATCTTCCACGTTCGAATCACGTTTTCGAACGTGCATCCTCCCTGTTCTAGCGTCGCGCTTGCTTCAAATTTCAAGCTGCCATACGCGATGGCTTCGATGATGGGTATGAAAGGGAGGATCTCGAAGTTAGTTCAGTTCGATCCCTGCATCTTATGGAACCATCATTGTCGGTTTGTTTCCGAAGTCCTTCAAAGGTTTGGCAAGATGAACCGCAGCGGCGATGCTGTCTCGGAAGCACGCTGTACTTTCTTGGACGGCGTACGAAAAGAAGAGAGCCTTCATCTAAACATATATTGCGAGTGATACAGTACATTGTCCTAAAACACATCTCTTTACACATACATAACAGCTGCGAGGACTGCCGCCTGGCGCTGAGTGGGCCCCAACATATAAAGTAGAACAAGGAGAGAAAAGTCAGTCCAGAGGGTTACACGTACGATACGGGATATATGACGGTCGGATGGCGCGCGATGGTTAGTGGGAGATCGGTAAGGATAGATGACGAAAGGATTCGTGGAGCGAAAGGAGTGTTGTAGATGCAAACGACAGGAAAACGGACACGAGAAGCATAATGGAATAAATATAAGCCCAAAAGAAATATCAACAAACCCTGGAAAAATATATCGGGAAGAGGAGGGTAGAGCGTCAAGTGTCAAACGAGAAAAACACGTCCGAAGGTGAAAGGACAGGGAGAAAAATTAGAATTCCAGAAGCCCCAAAATCTCTTGCAGTCTGACTGCGTCCAGTGGCTTTCCTCTCCGCTTCTTCAACGCATCTGATATCGCCACAATCTCTGGGGTAGAGAATATCGAGGAGTTTGCCAACGACGTCGTAGAGAGCTCAAGCCTGATCATCAAAAATTCCAGGATGGACAGCACTTCCGCCTGGGAAGGCTTATCGGGTATCGCAGGTGTCAACAACGCAGGGTCGGCACATAAGAGCTGTGGAGTGTCCGCGGCGGCTTCGAGTTGTGTTGAACAGCTGCCGTCAGACTTCTCCAGTGGAGCCTGGCCCTTTACTCGTATATCTGCTGCTGGAAGAAGTGGCGGAGGGGGTGGTGGTGGTGGCATCTGCTGTGCGTTGCTCCCTTTCCTAGGAGGAAGGGGACGGAAAATGCGCCCAATAGTGAGCGCCTCGAGACGAAGACAAACCATGGAGAGTTCCTTCAGCTGATCCACACTACACTCTATGGACTCGAGGCCACCTTCCGCCTCATTCTCCCGTGGAACATCATCTGAAGCATCCCCATCCAGGACCCTCCGCCCAGCGAGTGCACGAGGATATACGAGAGATAGCATCTCGGGTACTTCGAGTCCCTTGAGCTTCTTTTCGCCAATAGGTTCCACAATGATGTCAAGCCGGCGGATGGCCTCTACGATATGAAGGGGTTGGTATACCGAGTAGTCCGTGTCGGGTCCCGTCTCGAGTACGCGTGCTTGAATTTCGCGAACGACGTCAGCGCTGAGCATGATCTGGCCTCCGGCGGCACAACCACAGACTCTGGCGGCACGATTGACCATGGGCCCCAAATAGTCCATGCGCTTAGTGATAGCGTCAGGCTCGCATACGGGAGCACCACAATGGATGCCCATCCGAAGGGAAAGCCCCTTAGCGATGATCCTACCCTCTTTGTCGCGAATCTCGCGCCCGTCTTCGCACTCGAGGAGTTCCTTCGGCCACGCCTCGTGAAGAAGCTGCAGCTGAACGTTCAAAGCCCACAGAATGGCAGACGACACGTTCTGGAACGCGACCATGAACGCATCGCCTTCCGTCTTGACCTCGTATCCACCACAGAACCGCAACTGCCTCCGCAAGAGGAAGTGATGTAACCGCATGGCCGTCGGCATCGCACCGTTCGTCTCCCAGAGATGCGTCGAATTTCGAATATCTGTGAACACGAGCGCAAGGTTGCCCACAGGGGGTGGCACTTCTTCGTCCAAACGAGCGATATTCCTGTCTCCGATATGCTCGTCCTTCCGTTTCCTCCTCGCCAGGGCGTACGTATCGGAGTCAACAAGAGACTCAACGGTCGCCTGTCTGTCGCGGTTGTGGAAGAGTGAGGCGGTGGAAATAACCATGATCATCGTACTTCCCTCGGCACCATAACTGATCGCGAAGTCCCTGAGTTTCTGTGAAGCAATCATAGGGTCCGCTCTCTCCGACCTCGCGATATCGACCGCCGTCTGGTAAGATACGAAGTCCCATAGGCCGCTATTCCCGATGATTACGAACTCATCCTGCTCCGACAGTTCGTATTGCCTGATGCTAGGTCGGGCGTTGACAACGGGTAAGAGATGGAAGAAACCAAAAGACCTAGAGATGTCGACCTCGTCGTTGACCAGGCCCTTCGGCGAGACCCAACCCTCTGCCGAGCGGATCCTCGAGATTTCCGTCCTGTCGAACGGGTCGTGCTTCTCCGACACCAGTTCTGCCGTCCCGCGCCTGGACACGACGGCGAGACAGTTCCCAGCGTTCGCGACATAGAGTGTCTTCCCTTGGATGTACAGCACGATGCCGGAAGCGCCGAGATTCGTTGCCTCGGACATACTGAAGAGCTTGGACGACTTTCGGCTCGCCTGAGACATTTTCCGCTGCAGATTTCCGCTCGCCGAGAACAAAGAATCGTGCGTGAGCCTGTTCAGCTTCAAGAACGTCCGTCTCAACGCATCCTGGACCGTCTCTCCCTTATCCTTCTGCAACCCAGACAGGCACTCCTGAAAGATGCCCACGAAGTTATCGTGCAGGTACTTGGAGATCAGGTTATTGTGCGGTGTAGACTGCGCCCTGCCGAACATGGCGAAAATAGCCTCGTCCTTCCTGTTCTGAAATATGGGCTGGACGAGATCGAACATGGAAACAAAATCTTTGTTCCCCAGATTGTCCGCGATACCATAGGCCATGCCATTGACTTCGGATAGCGAAGTACGGACACGACGGTCCTCGTTATCGTCGGGAATATTGGGAGCGAAGGTTGTGGTGACGTCCATGAGACCGAGCACGCGGAGTTGCGAGAGATGGTCGAATGCGGCGAGGTCGATGGTGACCCTGCTCTCTGCAGGCTGACCCTTGCGTGCCTGGTCGGGCTTGATCTCGAGACGCTTGTTTCCAGACAAGTTAAGGTATCGCAAGTTGGTGTTGAAGTTCCTGCATTGACCAGGCGTCCAAGTCAGACAATCGTGGCATACGTAGGAAATCGACGGGGGAAAACTGACCAGTTCCAATCAAACTCCCAGTTGTTGATGTTGTACTTCAACGCGTTGCTGCCCACATCCAACACCGCCAAGCTCGGGATCTTTCCCAGTTCATGCGGCAACGTCTGCAGCCTGTTCCCGTTCAGAAACAGCACCTGCAGCCTCGTCATCCTATGAAGACCCTCCGTCGGTAGACTCGAGATCTTGTTCCCGCTCAGATACAGCTCCTCTAACTGCGTCATATCCTTGAAGAACGTACTCGGCATCTCCTGGATGTCGTTGAACGACAAGTTCAGGACACGGAGTTCCCGCAAGATGGTCAGGAAGGGCAGACTGTCGTCCGCGAGATGATTCTCGCCGAGGTAGAGCTGTTCGAGAGAGTGGGCGAGTGCTGGTAGGGTGCGAGAAGGTGTCGATGGCGCAGGTGGAGAAGAACTGGTACCGATGGTACTAGCGGACGAAAGCTTACGTTCAGAGCCGGCAATAGGGAACGTGCTCGATGTAGGTTCGGGAACGGTGAGTGTTGAAGATGCTGTCGGAGGGGGAGGAAGTGTAGCAGTGGCGATTGGAGGGTGCCACGTTGCGATGAGGTTGGAAGTCATGTTAATACGCGTGAGGGAGGCACAATTCCACAGGGTAGCCGGAATTTCGGTAAGGTTATTGTTATGTACGTCCAGACGCTCAAGCTTCTGCAACTTCCCGATGGTGGAAGGAAGAGCATCGAGCTTGTTATCTGAACATGAAAATGAGACCAGGCGGGAGAGTTCGCCTAACGAGTCAGGAATGAACCGGAATTCGTTGTAGTCAAGATTGAGCTCCAGCAGAGAGGTCAAATATGCGAGCGCAAGATCATCAAGCGAGGACAGCTTCGCGTGTGAGATGTTGAGTGAAGTCAGATTGTGTGGTATCTGCCCAATAGGTCCTGGAACCAGAATGATGTGCGTGATATCGTTGTGGGAGACGTCGATCTCTTTCACGCAAGGGCCTGAAGACAGATCGAGAGCATGGACCGAATTGTGGTTCACGAGCAGAACCTCCAACTCCGGCAGCATCTCCACGATCGTCACGTCCGTGATGGCGTTCCTCCTGCAGTCCAAAACCCGCAAGTTGGAGAGTCGACTGCACCCTTCCGGAAACCTCGACACCCTATTCCCGACCATGATAAGTTTCTCGAGATCTTGCATATCCGAGATCGCCTCTGGAAGCTCCGAGATCATGTTGAACGAGATGTCGAGCTCGACGAGGTGGGTCATCTGGCACAAAAGCTCTGGAAACTCTCGGAACTTGTTGTTTGAGATATTGAGGTGTTTCAGAGAACGTAGGCGAGGGAGGTACCATGGAAGCTTCTCCATCCTGTTGTTCTGTGCGATGAGGCTCGTTAGTCCCGGTATTCGTTCAAGTCCGGCGTCGAGATCACCGATCCGATTACATGAAAGGTCCAGCTTGAGGAGACTGGTACAGTGTCGTACGCTTTGCGGGACTTTCTTGATTGACATGTTGGAAAGGCGGAGTTCTTCGAGCGATGTACACGATTGTACGAAGTCGAGCGGGATTTCGAGCATGGGATTTCGGGAGAGATTGAGGGATATGATCCCTTCGGCGTGGCTGTAGAGAGGTACGGGAATCGTCCTCAGACTCTTATTCGTCAAATCGACGTGATCGTAGTCGACGAATTCCAGGTCGTCCTCCTGTATTGAAAGGTCATGGAAAACTCAGGAGAAACGAGAAGAGATTGGCACTGACGGAAGGACCGAGCGCATACGACTTATAAAGAAACTTGAGAAGGAAGCTCAGATCTTCGCCTCCAAGCTTTTCAAGACCGTCGGCGGCTTCGTAACCAGCCTGCTCAAGCCGCCTTCGAACGATGTCAGCGGGTCGCTCTGTCGCCGCCAACATTCGTTCTGTATGATGTCCAAGATTCAGAGGCGCTCGACGTTATTAATCGGTCTTGACACGTACCTCGCCCTCGCTCTTTGAGATAAAGTTTGTGAATCTCATGACGCTTCTCCCCAGGCTTGGGTTCTTCCGACAAGCCCAGTACCTGTTGGTCGAGATGTGGCGTGAGCTCCGCCACAGTGACTGGAAGTTCGAGGCATAGTTCGTGAAAGGTGTTGCCTGGGCAGTGAACACGTATCGTCCAAAGCGTCTTTGTCGTGGGGGTTGCTGGTTTAACAGCTATGGTCTGAGTCCGCCTCTTAATACGCTTGTCCTTCTTGGCGGAAGCTTCGGGTGACGCAGCGGGCTTTGACGCGGGGCTCTCTTCAGAACTCGAGTACTCCGGTTCCTGCTGGCCTTCGACAGGATCAACGGCCCAACTGTCGGGGGCGTTCCAAGCAGTGGGGTCTTCTTCGGAGGGACCTTCGGCGGTGATATTGAGCACGGGATTAAGCACGGGAGGAGTGACAGCTGGAGCTATGAGCGGTAGTGGCGGGAGGGATTTAGGCGATATATTCCGCTCTCTTGGGTTTAGTCTATGCGGCGGAGACTGGGCACGAAACGGGTTAGTGAAGAGCTCGATAGGCTCATGTGCATTCGACTTGACCGGAGGCAATGTCCTGACACGGGTGTCAGGTAGAGGAGAGTGATCTACTTCGAGAGATGTAGGAGCTGGTGGACTACCGCCGGTTGCCTGCTGGAGAGCATGGGGGTGCACGATGCCATCCATCACATTAAGATCAAGGTCAAAGGACTCTGTCGTGGGAAGTGAGCTTGTGGGCGAGGTCTTGGTATGCTTCCGCCTGTGTTTACCAGCCGGCTTGGACCACTTGGACGGGGAAGTCGAGCTAAGTGGGTGGAAGGAGTCTTGGTCGATATAGGAAGGCAACGAGGGAGGAGAAGAGGTTGATGCGCCAGGAGGCTGTGGGTCGTCCGCATCGAGTCGTGGCTTGCTCTTTGAGCGGCGGAGCATGGAAAAAAGGTTCTTGGACGACTTTGGTTTGCGGAGAACATTGCGCGAAGAGGATGCGTGCTCGTTGTTATACGAATTGGGCGGCGTGAGGGAGTCCGCACGGGAGGACCAGGTGTCGGCGATGGAATGTGAGTCGTTTGTGTTCCTGGAGCCGTGGCGAGGGCTAGTGGAGAAAGACGCCTGCGAATTCTTCTGGGAGATTGGATATTTGGACGACAGAGACGGTCTTGTCGGGGTGGGCGTCGTCGACTGAGGGGAAAGAAAGGGGGAATGAGGATGGGACTGGGAGTGCGGGGAGAACAAGGGGGATGTACTGACCGCGCCCGGGCGTTCGTCGACCCAGACGGTGCGGTCTGGGACCTGGACATCGGACTTGCCGTTGTCTACGGGGAAGAAGTAGGGTCTGTTGGCGGCGTCGACGGCCATCGCAGCGAGCTCGGGGCGCGGATACGACAGTGGCCAAGTTGAAGGTAGAGGAGGACAACAGCCCGTCCTTCACTCCCGTTTGGGCTCCGGCACAGCGGCCATCTTCCGTCGGCCCGGCCCGCTCTCTGCCCTCTGCGCTGAGCTCTAGAACGGACGATCACTTCAAACGCACCAGCAACGATTAACGACCGTGACGCATATCCAACGTCGACCGCAGCTCTTTCCATCTCGTCCATGTCCTCCTCAGCGTCGTCGTCTGCGACGTCGACGTCCTCAGCATCCGCCTCAGCAACCTCCTCCTCAAGCACTCTCCAAGCACCCGCAAGTCTCAAGGTCAGCCATAACCGTCCGTCTCCAGGAACAGACATGTCATTCTCCTTCTGCAGATCGTCGGTATCATCCTCGCTATACTCAGCGGCCTCCTCATAGGCACCAGTTTTGTATTCAAGAAAAAGGGACTACTCAGCTCGCAGGCCGGGCATGTTGCAGGCGAGGGTGTTGCCTACCTCAAATCAGTCTGTACATTCCACTCCTTTCGTTCGCCCAGTGCGCTCACCCTCTCAACAGTGGCTATGGTGGACGGGAATGATAAGTACGCGGGCACTCCATCGCCCACCTATTTCAATGCTTATGTCGTGCTCCAGTGATGATAGCAGGCGAACTATGTAACTTCGCAGGTCGGAAGTCCTCTCACTCTCTCGCCTTCTTAGCTCATATATATCCCTCCAGCATATGCTTTCATCGAAGCTCTCGTGGTCGTATGTCCTCTCGACGATTTCGAGACAAATCATGCATCTCATATCCTTTCAGACCCCCCTCGGAGCAATCTCCGTAGTCGTATCGGCCATGCTTTCCTCCCTTATTCTCAAAGAGAAATTGACATTCTTTGGCTGGCTCGGCTGCGGTCTCTGCATTGTGCGCCCTGCTCACTCTCCATACCTTTCCACCGCCTTACACGTATTTCCATTGTCTGTTCCAGATTGGATCCACGGTCATTGCCCTTAATGGTTCGTATATTCTTTCCCCTCCTCAGCCTCTCTTCACCATCTTCACGCCACAGGTCCCCAGGAGGCTTCCGTAGGCCAAATCACAGAGTTTGAAAAGCTGTTTATTGCCCCGGGCTTCCTGGTCTACATCAGCGTCCTCTTCGCCATCTCCTTCTCCATCATGTTCTACTTCGGCCCCAAGTAAGTCCTGTTCACACACCCGCGTTCGCCGCACCCATCTGTTCTACTCCTCCCCTAACACTGCCTTCATCAGGCATGGATCCAAGAATATGATCTGGTACATCTCCGTCTGCAGTATGATCGGTGGTATCAGTGTCAGTGTCACAACTGGGCTGGGTTCCGCCATCGTCACCACCGCTCTAGGCGACAATCAGGTATGGGCCACACGTTATGCTGCGCACCCTGCGCTTGCCTTCCTCGCGGTGCTGACTGTTGCGGATAGTTCAAGCACTGGTTCATGTACTTTTTGCTGGTTTTCGTGGCCGTGACGCTAGGTAAGCCTCCTGCGCGTCCCGTTGGCGTCTGCTGCCCACTCAATCTGTTTTACTCAGTCACGGAGGTATTTTATCTCAACAAAGCACTGGCTTTGTTCAACACCGGTGGGCCCATCATCGTACTCCGGGTTCAACCTGCAGTGACTGACGCACGCTCACCGTTCCGTTTCATTAGCCATGGGTAAGTCTCGTTTCCGTCGGACTGCGGTCTCCAAAAGCTATGCTGAACACTTCTCCAGTCACACCCACGTACTACGTCATTTGTAAGCGGCTTTCTTCCCCGTCTGCTTCCCCTTCAAACCATCTAACCGATGTACCCATTCCAAAGTTACGTTCTGTTCAATGGTCACCACGGTGGTACGTGCATCACTCACAGCCTCCCAACTATCCGCTATGGCTCGCCGCGAGACCCATATTTGCCCGCTCAATACGCTTTCCACATTAGGTTCTCTTCCAAGGCCTCAAGTCTAGCGCGTCTCAGATTATCACTATCGTCATGGGTTTCGCAACGATTTGCGTCGGCATCACGATCCTCCAGATGTCCAAAGTTGATCCCACAGAACTCAAGACGCTCGACCGGCGCTCGACCATTCTCCTCCAGGCTGCACGACACAACACCGAAGCCATGGACGAAAAGTCCGTCATTGGGATGGAAGATCCGGGCATCGACACGTTACGGGGTTCGTTCGGTACGATGGGAAGCATTATACGTGCACGGAGCGCGAGGAGGATGAGTCAGAATTCGAGACTGTCGGGGAGTAGATTTGGTAGCGGCGGGAGAAGCAGCGATGCGGAAGCGCCTTCTTCACCCATACAGGATCAATACTCTGGAATGAAACGCCATCAGCTATGGGACGCTCCCGTGCCACGGTCGAATTCCTTCCAACTCGCCGGACGTGCTGGGTCCGATCCAGATTTGGAGAGGATGTCGACGACGAGTAGTACGCCCCGAGACCGGAAGCAGACGATCAAGTTTGGGGATCAGGACGTCGTGCATCAGTATCGACCGACTGGACAAGGCGGAAACACTATCGACGACGCGGCCACTCACGAACACCGACTGGCACACCATGGACTCAGTTCGCCGCCTTTACCGCCTTTGCCTGACAGTGCGGCGCGCGACCGGTCCATATCCAGTTTGATTGAGGGGGGGAGTCCGAACGCGAGCGGGTCGAATGTCGCGCTTTATGCGCCGAGCGATGCGGATCCGCCACTGAGGACTGCGCCTGCGAATCTGGGACCGGGAGCGCCTTATGGGCAGTATTCGGATCCGTTCTCGTCAACGGCGTCGAATTTGAGTTCGTACCCTAGTTCGAGCATGGACGACGATGAACGTGAACGGGCGCATTCGCATCGACGGTTATTTGAGAGGGGTTCGACTTCGTCTTCGCGTCGGGACTCGAGTAGGGGCGTGAAGAATTATCCGAAGATACGGGGTTCTGAGGAGGAGGAAGAGAGGCAGAGGTTGGTGGGGGTGAAGAGCGATGATGAGGATGAGTTCACGGGTGGAGTGAGTCCGGCAGATACTCTGGACAGTCAGGCTACGATAGGGGGCCAGGAGGCGATGAGTCCTGAGATTCAGCACATGGGGATTCGGTTAGTGGATAGGGGGACAGGGAGCAGGTTCTAAGGAGTGCTTGGGAGGCAAAGGAGGAGGACCGGATTGTTATGATTATGAGTAACGAATGAACGCGGTCGGTGGTGGTGGCGATGTTATTGCGCGCGATGGCGCACACGGTTGGACTACTACCTTGTTATACATCCTTTCGAACTCTGAGCTATGTATATAATCTCTCCCCTCCTCCTCTTTCCTCGTCGCTCTTGTACATCTCATTTTACTTATTTCTTCTCGTTCGCTCGTTCGCTCGTTCCCGCTTTCTCTTCTTGCTTCTCGCTCTCTTTCTCTGGATTCACGATGTGGAGGACGATTTCTCGTTTTGATCTCTCTGGTACTATACCTATCTCGTCCTGTTGTTGTCTTACCCCTCCCTCTGTGACTCTATCATCACGGCTCACTTTCGTTCTTTCGCACCCTCACTCTCCATCTTTGTCGAGTCAAGCCACATGACGACTCGTGAACTTGCCATTGCTAGTCTTGAGCGGTACAATACACTATTTGATGTACACCCTCGGCCTTCATATCATACTGTAGTTTGTCCCTCGAGCGAATGCATTCTCGTGGTCGTTGACGTTGATCGCCAGTGATTCATGATCTCAGGCGGGCAGTGGGATAAGTATTATAATAGTGAAGACTCAGTCTGGTGAAGACTACTAAAGTATCTCGAGGTTCGTAGAGGTAGGCATAGGTAATAGGAGGGCATAATCGCAGCGTAATATATGGATCTCTAAGTTGATCTATGAACGGGATGCATAATGAAGGAGAGACGGGCATAAACGATGTGTTGCAATAGACATCATAAGTGGCGAAAAGGAGACAGTCTGAAGAGAGAGCAAGTAAAAAGGAATTATTCACGATCTACCAAGAGTCATATCCCTGCTCTAAGTCGCTCGTGCTGCAGTCGTAGTCCAAGTCTTCCGCAGTACTGACATACGGTTCACCAAACACAGTGTCGTACGCCTCCGGGAATGTCTCCTGGATATATTTCCAGTCAATCGTAGAACAGTCAACCGTGGACCAGTCAATCGTAGACAAGTCGAAGTCTTCAGCTTGAGCCTGAGCCTGAGCTGGGTCTTGTGCATGGAGAGCTGATTCGAATTGGGTGTCCGAGTTCGAGTCCCAAGCGGTGTTGATAGAGAGGAAGTAGTCCGCCCAGTGCTTGACTTCTTCATCGGACATTTTGTCGGTGGTCGCGTACAGTTGGTGGTTCAGGAGATCGAGGTCTTGAAATTCAGGCAGGGAGAGTTCGGGTATTTCTTCCTGTTGCAAGGTAGATACAGCCTGGAAAGGTGAGAGCGGGATGAGTGATAGAATCAGAGATAACAGGACTTGGGAAATATAACGTACCTGGCCAAAAGTTCTGTATTCATCCTTGCTCGGAAGGCTAGGAATTTCGAGTGTGGGATAGGGAAGTGTGTCGAGGGTGGGATAGGCAAGCGTGTCGGGGGTGAATTGTAGGTCTGTTGCAGACGGGTATGTAGTGTTCCCATAGTCGCATTGCGTGTCGGGCAGGCGAGGCAGCGGAAGAGAGAACGAACACGCCGAAGGACTGGGAACGAGAATAGGGGCAGCTCCTGGAGCGTCTAATGGGACGTCGAGGGCATCTGGGGGTGGGGTAGAACAAGGAATAGTGGTGTTGGTGGTCGATACGTTGGATATGGTATCCTCGGACGAGCATCGACTAGTCTCCGCCGAGTCAACTCCCCAGCTGTGGTTCGGAGTAGGAGTAGTTGAAGGGCAATCGGCCGATTGATTCGAGTCTTCGGGTCGCTCGTCGATACCTTCCACCCTGCTCTCTGCCTCCTCCTCCTCCGTAGCCCACACCCTCTTCTTTATCCCCTCCAAGCGCTGAAGTCGATATATCTGGCTCTCTTCCTCAGAGGGGTCATGGAGATGCGCTCGTTCAGCGTACGCCTTCCAAACTAACTTGTCGTCTTCCGTCATCTCTCTCCACAGCAAAGAGCTCGCGTTGGGGATGTTCACTCGCCAATTGGTCTTGGCAACATCCGATCTGAAGAGGATGAAAGGATTGCGGCTGGGACGGCGAGCAGAAGTAAAGTGCCCCTTCGTCCGACTGGCTCTCGAGCGTGTGGATCTGACAGGTGCCATTGCGAAGAAAGAGGTGGTGTGGATGTGGGATGATGTGGAGATGGGTGGATGAAGACCTACCGAGAGATGAGACGCACCTTAAATACTGCTGAGGGGCACCGGACATAAAGAGCTTTGTCGAAGAGAAAATGTTGGCACTGCGACGTCGATCTAGTTTCTAGGCTGCTCAAAGAGAAGCGGCCAACGCAATAGCCATGTCGAATATCATGGTGCCAGAGAGCTCACGAAGACTGGCCCGTTGCCAACAACGGACTTATCTTTGTCCTCACAGCCATCGAACGAGCTCGCTTTGTCGCATCGTCCTGCCTTCGATGCACACGATGACAGCCTGCCAATCTCGATCCTCGATACCGTCCGAACGTGATACACAGGATGATAGCTCAGAGTTGACCAGAGAGACAAAGCGCAGCGTTGAGCTATAGACCTCGAGCTGATGGCAAAAGATGCAGCGTGCCTCTTGTTGCTGGATATGGAAGGCTCGACATCGCGGACGTTGAAATTTGAATGAAATATACCCGTCCTTAGTAGCTCAGAACCAGCAAAGCGGCCAAGGTACAGGAAGACGACGAGCTTTGTTGGCCGGAAGCATGAAGTATGAGCTTGGATATTCGTCATCGTTTGCCATGCTCCTCGCCACGCAGTTGCCAGCGGACAGCCTGAGCACTTCCCGAGTCCTGGCGACAATTTTGGGCCTGCAAGTGCCGGTTGACAGCTCCTATGTATGTTGTTCATAAGTTTCTGATTATTGTGAACGAAGCGAGATGGTGTCAGGACTCACACTCAGATCCCTCTTACCAGCTCGCCACACATATGTGGCACAGCGTGGACACCACGCTCAAACTTTGCGCTTACCCTCGAATTCGTCCATTGAGGGTATTGACGAAAGTTGAGCCAACAGCCCAGTATAGAGCTCGTCGGCAGCAATCGAATGTAAAGGGTAGTATTCCAATAGACCTAGAGTCACAGTTAACATAAGCTTCACGCGGTACATTGTGTTGGCCGGAACCTGCACGACATAGGTCAGCAGCAAGGAAAAGAGTCGAAAGGAAGGACGATGGGAGGACGGTCAGTCTCGAGATTTAGACAACTTACGACAGAGAAGAAAGTAGGATACCACATAGAAAATGTCCACCAATTTGAGAAAGAGAAATCGAGAACGAGAACGTAAAGACCGAGAGGAGCACTCTAACGCGTACAAAAGGGGACGAAACAGACCGCGAAGGTAGGAGGTAAAGCATATAAACAAATGTTTGTTCCTGTATCATACGAAAGGTGAGGAGCATACGAGTAGTAATTGAATCGGGGTCAGAGAGGAAAGAAAAGAAAAGAAAGGTAAAGATTTAGGGAATCTACAACTCTTCCGTACCGGGTAGAATAAAAAATCCAACATGAAGGAGAACCGACGGGGGCTGAAACATCGCACATCTAAACAATACAACACCTTGGAGCACCATTCCTGGGCGCGCCGGGACTTCGGTTCCTCAGACGCGCAGGATCGCCTTCAGTGGCGTGACTGCTCTTGCTGAATGTACAGCGATGCGGACACAGTGAAAGAATGCCCAGAGTAAGGCCAGGAATAGGATGGGGATCCAGAACAAGACGAGCATGCGATCCTCTGAAGCACAACGAGAAAATCGCGTCAGCATGAGACTAAACAATTAATACGAGGAGAGAGTTTGCGTTACCTTTCTTCTGCAATTGACGTGCTTGAGGCTTCGCCGGACGGTAGCCATATGCATTCACCTCCTGATCAGTCAATTTCACAGTCTCATACTCCGGCCTCCTGCTAGCAGTGAGACGCTCAGGAACGGCCGCCACATTCGACGGTCCAGCGACAGGCAAAGTCTCCTCCGGTGAATCCTCCACTAGAGCGGCTTTGGACTGACCAGAAGACTCAGCAGGGGCGCCGGTCTCATCGGTCGACCTCGGCGTATACATCGGGGGAGGATCGTAAGTCGGCGCTTCAGCTCCTACGGCTCGCTGTTGCATCAGCAAGCCTTGCATTGTCCACTTCTCCCAGAACGCTCTCCACTCCTGCGGACTGGCCAGAGCGCGGATGGAACCTTTGGGAGATTGATCTAGACCCTCGGGAGCAACACCCTCCACAACACCCTCCCGTTTTCCATCGCCTCGGAAGGAGGTGGGCCAGGGCACATAAACTGGGAAGACCATAGGGATGTTGTTGAGTGCAGCCCAAGGGACTCCGGGCATGTTGGGAAGATGCGGGAGGGGTAGATGTGGCATGAGGCCTTGTTGCGTGGCCTGAACACGAGCGAGCGTACGATGAATCGTTTCCAGGAAGGAGGCGGCTTGTTTCTCGTCGACAATAGCGGGAGGTGGCGGCAGTGCTTTCCCATCTAGCGAAGTGGTGGTGGCGGCAATCTCCGCGTTAGGCTTCGACTTTGTAACTACGTCCGAGTCAGAGGGTTCGGAAGTCAAGGGATCGACCTCACGTCGGACCAGACGTCCAGTACGGCGAATAACAGAGTTGCGAGGGCGAATGTGAATTTCTTCCTCGGACTCTTCTTCGGCGTCGCCCCACCTTGATTCATCTTCGTCGACATCCTCTTCGAGTGAAAGCTGCTCGTCGTCGCCGATATGGTCTAGATCATCGAGGTCAAACGATGCGATTTCCTGCGCCGTCTTTCCAAGCGCGTCCACGATCTCTACATCCGCGCCTGCCTGGATGAGTACCTTCGCACACTCCTTAGCGCCAACGAAACCAGCGACATGCAATGCGGTATACCCGTTCCTGTCCCGTACGTCCAAATCGATTTCGTGCATGACAAGGAACTTGATGAGCGCCGGATACCGCAGGAACGTGGCGACATGGAGCAGGGTCTGTCCGCTTTGAGTCTGGTGCGAGATAGCTGAGGCGAGTGATACCGAGTGCGAGGAGGTTCCCATATTGACGTCGAGAAGGGAAAGAAGCTTGATCACCAGTCTTTCCAATTCTTGGCCAAAGCTGCGCCCGTGAAGCAGAGTATTGAGGTCCAAGGCCAGCGCGTTCGAGACGAAGCTCATGGTGTTGTTCGAGTTAGAGTCCGCGCTACTGTCTCCTGCGGGCCCCACGATACGCATAGCGACACTCTTCGCATCTTCCAACTTGCCAGTCATCTTGAGACCGACGACCTGGAGGGCCAGCTCCATCCTAAAATAGGTAGAAGATGAGTGAGGTTATTCCTAACTGCGATCGTCAGATAACGGGGCAGGCTTACAATGCTCGGTCCGACTCATCCGTATATGTGAACAAACAAGGAGGCGTCCCATCCTCGTCCTTCTCAATTCCGTTAAACCACACCGCCACAACCCCAGAGCATATCCTGGGCGGCAAGATGCATACCAACGTGTTGTCGCTCCACCTTTGCGTCGAACTCGCCACGACGTCCCCGAACAGACAATCAAGCTGTACGGATGGATGGAAGTTTGAACCGAGTACCGTAACTTCAATGCCCCCATATGTCGGGCCTGAAGAAGGTATAAGACGGCTGATCTTCGGCTTGGGTAAGATTGGAACGGGCGGTGGTGGGTCCGAATGGAAGAACATGAACGGCATGGGTTGAAGAGCCACTGGAGCTGCGAGCATCGGTTGAGAGACGGCTTCCGGGGATGAAGGGTCTGACGCCATGAAAGATGAAGGGGAGACAGTGCGTTGGATGGCGGGATCCACCTCGAACTGCCCTTGGTAAGTCTGCATGTCTTCGGAGCCAATACCAGAGTCATGATCGTTCGGAGAAGAGACATGATTGCTGGGAGACGGATTGAAGGACTCCACATGCTGGAAGATGAAGCTGTTGCTGCCGATGGGAGGAGTAGAAGGCGCTGTATGCGTGAACTGACTTGGTGGACCGGAATTGATGAATTGGGGGGTCACGGTCCTCGTGGGTAGCGCAGAACTGAAAGCAGACGGGGAGTTTGAGTGGGCCGCACTGGTCTTGCGAGTCGGTCGCGATCCAGGACCGCCCTTGATTCGCTTCTTGCTCTGCTCCGAAGCATCAGCGAGCTTCCGTTTAACAGGACCCGTATTTTCCGCGCCATCGCCCTGCGAGGAAAATCGGGGCCAGTCGCCGTCGAGTTCGAGGGTCGTGGATGATTTGGAAAGCGCTCCGGTGCTCTTGTGGTCGTCCGTGATCATGATTGGAGGACTGACACCAGTTCCCACGATCCGACCTTGGTGGTCTAGCATTGTAAAGCGGACGTTGAAACCAACTTTCTCCTTGTGATGGCGACAATAACAGGTTATCCGAAGGGGGAGGACGGCGGATCCGGTGGAATAATCGAGCACCTGGGGGCAATTGAATTGAATAATACTAAAGGTACCTCCGGTCTTGCCCTCACAAACGTCGTCAACATCTGGGGATTCGCTGTCAGAACGTGGGGGTCGAACGCGAGCAGCAATTTTGCGGGCCACACGCTTAGCCTGGAAATGTGATTAGCTGTGAAGTTATTGAGAACCGCGACGAGCTTACTTCTCGATTTTGACAATTTGAGCAGCAAAGAACGCGCATGTGCGGGGAAGTAGCACAGTTCACCTCGACCGTTAGGTAGAGCGTCTCCTCGGGCGTAGGTTCTGCAAAGAAGTTGAGCCGTCCTGCTCGATAAAAGATGAGTGGAAGGTACAGACCTATCTTCCCCTCCTTACGCGTTCGTTTCTTCGTCGCTGTGCCCTTTGGGAGCTGCAACCACTTCCACGAGCCTACACGGTCGTACTGACCACTTGACGAACTCGCGTGCGCCAGATCGACAGTGACGCGAACTTGAGTCTCTACGCGAGACTTCGTGCCGGCTGATGGGATGCTCGGCAAGACGACAGGGAGACTGCAGAACTTTTAACATACACGAACTGATCGCAGGTTTTATGAACGTACTTTGAGCATGATTCTTTCGGTGGGTATACCACGGTCTGAGAGGCAGCAGAAACGTTGCGCTTACGAGGTTGCGAGGCAGGAGGGGGGATGGGTTTAGTCTGAGGAACGTGTTCGGGGGCAGGGAGAGTTGTCGGGACCGGGCACTCTTCTTTGAATATCATTTCCGAAGACTGTTCGGGAGATTGTGAAGAGTCCATGTCTTCCGACGGTGAAGAATGTGAAGTTTGGAACGGGAGGTTGCCAGAAGGC
Organism: Stereum hirsutum FP-91666 SS1; assembly: GCF_000264905.1. Lineage (NCBI taxonomy): Eukaryota > Fungi > Basidiomycota > Agaricomycetes > Russulales > Stereaceae > Stereum > Stereum hirsutum. The sequence goes on from NW_006763148.1 coordinate 1,371,086, forward strand.
GAGCTTTCAATAGACGAGTCAGGACGCTTGCGAAAAAATAACTAAGGTATTTAGGGTCGAAGACGCACTCTTCGTAAACATGGGACTGTATCAGATCATCCAAAGATAGAATGTTTTCGTCCTCCTTTGAGTTCGAAGAAGAGCAGCTGAGGGAGGGGTCACCCCAGAGAGGAGAGGGGTCGCCTGAGGAAGGCTTGTCGTTCTGGAGGGAGAAGTACCAGGAGGTAAGGTCGGAGGGTTCAACAGCGACTGTGTCAAGCGAGTCTGAGGACGCGGGGGTCGCAGGCGACGGCGAGCGAGACGTTGCTGCCGTTGCGGACGACGAGGACATGGTAATGAGGGTTTCACGGTTTGGTAGAAAGCAAGTTAATGTTGCGCTCCTTCTCTCGTTCACTGGCTCACGACCGTGTGCGCCGATTGCCTCATTCAGCTGACGCTGCGGCGTCATCCCATTCGGCGGGATAACTACGTGTCGCTGTCCATTCTTCATGATTTATATCCCCTCTATTTGATGGGCAAATACATGGGGAGCCATACAGCTGAGCTTTATCATACTCAGACACAGATCTGTGGGGAGGGCGCTCCCCAGCTTTCCCAGTCGGGCTCCTCCATTTCGGCCCGTTCCGGCGGTGTCTGAAGGACCACGGGGGCTGCCGTCGGGCGCGTCTCGCGTTCCTCGCGTGGCAGCGCGACGCGTGAACCATCCTTCGAACAATCACTACAATGTCCAAACGGGCAGCAGAAAACCAGCTCAACCAACTCAATTATGACAAAGTCGAAGACGATGTATGCCATTTCTTCTATTGTAATCCAAACATAGCTCACCTTGTATATAGGACAACCCGGGGCAAGGCATCCAGGTCGCAGACGAGGCCACCCTCTCTCAACGAAAGTGCGCACACTCACTCTACGGCTCTAAGTCCATACTCATTCGTTTTCAGGATCAAGGGTCTTCCAAGGCGTATGGCACGCAGTCTAGCGCCCGAACCCTCGCCCACAATTTCTGCTGTGGCGGAGACCGTGCGTCCACCGCTTCATTATTGTCTTCCCTGTTCTGACCAACTGGTCTCTACGTGCAGCCAGCTACATCGTCTATGCCGAAACCCAGCACATTCACAGGTTTCGCAGGTTTCGGCTCATCGAGCACTCCGACTTTTGGCGCCAGCTCTGCTGCACCTTCAACTACTAGCTCCTTCAAACCTCCCGCTTCAAATCAGCCCTCTTTCTTTGGCTCCTCTACTGCTCCATCCGTCTCACCGTCAGCATCGAACGCTACCAAGGCGTTCGCCTCTTTCCTATCGTCACCTGCGCCTGCACCTTCGACTTCTACATCGTCAACAACCGCCGCACCGAAGCCTGTAACCAATGGCAAAAGTGAAGGGCCAGATCCAGCAGCTCTCAAATATTACACCTCTCTCCGCGGCTTGAACACTTCCTTTGTGTCTGCAATCTCAAAAGCGGTGGACAAGGATCCCTTCATCGACATTGCTGACCTATTCGAACAATACAAGAAACACCGAACTTCCGTGCAGAAGGAGTTCGACGACACGGCCAAGTCTGCTCCTTCTTCCTCCGCTCCCAAGACGAACGGCGTGAAACCCGCACCACCGTCTGCGCCTTCGGATTCCTCAACTGCCGATTCTTCTTCCAAACCTTCATCAGCAGCCATGCCCGCACCACCTGCCAGTTTTGCTGGCTTCGGTAACTTGTCATCCACTACAACGACGAAACCTGCCACCTCCACCCCAGGAGGCGGATTTACTCCTGCGAGTGGAACACCTTCTTCGTTCACCTTTGGTGCATCCGCGCCCGCACCCGCACCCGCACCCGCACCCGCACCCGCACCCGCACCCGCACCCGCACCCGCACCCGCACCCGCACCCGCACCTGCACCTGCACCTGCACCCAAACCTAAACCCAACGTCTCTGCAGCCTCATCGACACCTTCCACTACCACAGGCTCTAGCTCTGGCTCCGCGACCTCGAAGCCAATGTCAGGCTTCCAAGGGTTCACCTTCAAAGGCCCCGATTTCAAGGCCGACAGTGCAAATCCGTTCGCCGCACCCCCCAAGAAAGACTCGTCGTTCGCACTGACGATGTTCGGGAACGTTGCTGCTGGCAAGTCTGGTGGTGATTGCAAAGACAAAGAAGAAGACAAGAGCAAGATCGTCACGGAAGCCCCCATAAATCCTTTCACCATCGGCGGCCCCACCACTGGCACCACTTCCAATTTCTTTGGCAACGCCTCGGGTGCGGTGAATCCGTTTGCAGCACCGACGTCGCCTGACAAGAACACCGGGCTCTTCATGAATGCTAGTGCGGGGATGACTGCAGGGTCGGGATCGGCGACTGGGTTGGGATTGGGAAGGCCACCGGCGACGCCGCTGTTTGGAGGGTTCGGGAAGCCGCCGAGCGGGGGTGGAAGTATTGGGAACCCGGTAGGGTTTGGGTTCGGGTCTCCGAAGGCGGATGAGAGCTCGACGGCGGAGAAGAGCAAGAGTGGGTTTGCGTTCGGTGGCTTCGGTGGCGGTAGTGGTAGTGGTAGCGGAAGTGGATTCAAGGGATTCGGTTCGCAGGAGAGTAAGACGAAGACGGATGCGGAGGGCAAGAGTGAAGAGGCTAAGGGTGAACCGTCGGCGGCGGAAGGGGCGGATGCGACGACGGATGATAGCACGTCGTCCAAGGTTACGACTCCAATAGACCACGACGCGGAGGGCGCGGGAGAGGAGGACGAGGAGACGACATTCACCACGAAGGCCGCTGTATACAAGTTGTCGAAGGATAAGGAGGGTGTCCTCAAGTGGGCGAATTTGGGTACTGGTGAGTAGCAGAATTTTCGTTGTTCGCATCCTGCGTGTCCGCTAAATTAGGCTGATGGTGTCCCATAGGTATGCTGAGACTGAAGAAACACAAGGAGACGAGCGCGAGGAGGATTCTCCTCCGAAATAGCTCGACCGGCAGGATTCTTATTGTGCGCCCTCTTTCGTCGTTTCGTTTCTTCAGTTCATCTGATTCTAACTCTGACCACCCATACAGAACACATCTATCCGAAAGAACATCGAGCCGAAACTAGAACCCAAGCTCGACAAGGACAAGAAGGTCGTATCATTTACTGGCCGGGACGAGCAGGGTCTCCCAGCATCTTACAAGATCAAGGCACCTACCCCAGCCATCGCGGAGGAGATCCAAGATGCGTTGGACAGGGAGATTGGACTGGCCGAGTCGTAATTTGCTCGCATGTTCTGTCTTGATATGTGCTTGATTTCGTTGTGGCGATCGTATCTGGGGCCAACTGCTTTGACCTTTTCCTCTCTCTCCGTCTCTGTTCTCTTGCATTTTTCTACATACCTACAGCATAGTGTTCCACCGCTTGTCTGTGACAAAGGCCTGACACTCGTGGTATGAGCGGGTTGTATATTTGTTGTGGCGTGTCAATCAAATACGTGTCCAAACATAGTAGAGTCGTTTCTTTGTCTTTCGCTGGAGGTGATGGCCGCTGGATCCATGGACAGAGCGTGCCAAAACCTAGGTGCTCGAGCATGGAACGTCGACAATCGTGCGACGTAAGTGTTGGAAACCAAAGGTCCCGCACTAGGAGACGCGAGCTCTTGGATCGCAAGCACAGCTCATAAACGAGCTGCAAGGCTATGGATGCCATTGTATATGCAGAGATTGTTCGACTGTCTATGTATAAGTAGGATGAGTTCGAATTTCGGACTTTGATATCCCCCAAGAAATTACACTCCGGATGGTACAACTTTTCCTTTGATAATGCACAACGCCAGAGAGGGGAGGCTGGAATAAATAAAGGGGCGGATATGGACGAAAGTGCGTTAAGCCAATCTGAAAAGGATATCGATATGAGAAAGCAGACGGCTCCCGATGATCATTTGCCCGTAAAATGGCTCTGCGCGTTGGCCCATATCGAGTTGAGGACGAAGGCTTGACTGAGGAGCATCTCGATCTCGTGGTCCGTCCAGTCTTGCGTGGGTAGAGATTGGAGAAACATGATGATGCCCTGTTTGTTTTTCAACGTAGGTCGAGAATGTGTTAATGCAAGGACGGTTGGGTGAGGCTGGTAAGGCGTACCTGAAAGTCCATTTCGCGTAGTTTGTCACTCCAGCGGACGAGGAAAGCAGAGCAGACGTATAGGTGGAATTGTGAGAATGCGTCCGTCCCTTCGGCCTGTGCGTCCCAATCCACTCAATCAGCCATATTCTCACGAAGCCACAGAAACAAAATGTGCCTCACCAGATAGGTATCCCACATCCGAATGGTGTTTTTCACGCTGATCTCCCGCATCAACAAACAGTTCATCCACCTGAACGCAAACTGCATAAACTCGACTCCCTGCTTCCCCAGATGCTCATACAAGGGTACATCAATCCTGGCTACCAGTTCTGCCATGCGTTTGACAGAACGTTGTATACCTGGCTGAGAAGCGATGTAGTTGTCTTGAATTCCATCGAGGAGACGGGACAAGCACCAGAATGAGTCGGCTTCGAGGGCTGAGAGGACGTTGGGAGGTAGATGTGCTGGGTCGAAATACTCAGGATCTGAGTCTGATGGTAGTGATGAACGTAAGTCATATGGTATGGCAGGCATCGAACGAAAGAGAGGAGGGGATGGGCTGCAGGACGAACCGATATAAGCTCCGAGGAAGACTTGAAAGAAGGGGGTAACGAGATCATTGATGCCTTGCACATAGCCACTTGCAGGATGTCGGATGGCCCATACGTAGAGTATTCGTTCTAGACACTATGACAGAGGTTCAGGTGGATAGTCAGTGCGACGACAAGTCAGGGCTACATACCCGTTGTGTTGATGCATGCATCCACAATGGCACACCCGGTCTCGTACGCGGTACATCGATTTCGATTTGATGCCATATTTGCTGGTCAAGGCCTTCCCGTCCACGAGCGAAGGTCAACTCAACCAGAGAAAGGTATTCGCCTCGTTTTCGTTGCAAGACAGAGGAGCGTGCTGGAGATGGGAGGGGAAGATAACCCTAGTAGGGAAAGGAGACATGGACGGTAAATAACTACTGCAGGTCAAGGTAGAGAGAGACTCACGAGAAGGAGTTGCCATGCTAATGGGCGAAGATCATTGGGCACACCTTGCCATGCCAATCTGCGTAGGTCAGCTGTGGCGAAGAGTATGAGTGGCGTAAATATACAATGAAATATACTGAACGCACCCATATCAACATCCTCACGAAGTAGACACTGCACAAATTTATTTCGACGATTTGAGCGAATGGACCGATCGCGCAGCAGTTTCTCTGGGGATTCCGGGCGCCCCTGATCGCGCGGAGGAGATCTTGACCTTGAACGCAGTGGAGAGTAGGATGAGGAAGAGTGCGCTCGTTTTGTGGATATCCTTCGGATGAGATGGAGTGGATCTAGAGGATGAATGAAGAGTGCAGGGAGGAAGTGAAGAAGCAGATAGACATACCATTGACGATCTCCTCCGCATCCTCGCGAACGGTACTAATAGGCATGGACTTCATGGACGTGAACGGTTCTGAGAAATCGGGATCCATGTCTCCAACGACCATCTCGCCATCAACATCATGAACCTCCTCTACTTCTCCCTCGTGAGGCTTCCCGACGGCACTTGTCTCCTTGCCCTCTGTACTAGACCTAGATGATTGCTGACCAGATTTCTGTACCAGTGTCCATCCGTTCTTCGACGGCCTCGCTGCGGTTTGTTCCTGTTCCTGTTTTGGTGGATACGAGCTGGGTGCTGAAACATGGGTGTACGAGAAAGCAAGGGTCGATGATGAGCTATTACTTGATGGACGGGGAACGTTGACCGCTTTGGGAGAAGAGGTCAATGTAGAGGCCGGTGGAGAGCGTGGCCAAGCGCCTGCGGTTTGTGTGTTCGTCGATGGAGAGTCCGAGTCTGAGCCGGAGTCCCATGCATCTTCTTCAGCCCAGGAGTAGGAAAGATACGAGGACGGGTTGAGACCGATATGCGGTCGTGTCGGCGGAGGGCGGGCGGTCATCGTGCAAGACGTCTTGCTCGTCTCTCGCCACGATTGCCTTCAAGTGCCTCTCTCACCACGGCACTCCCCGGGGTCCCTTCTCAGGGTATATAATCCTGCCTTCCTCGCTTTTCTTCTTCTTCCACAACGCACCTCTAGTCAAATTACAGGCCTCGTCTCTCTTCCTCGACGGGTCTGTGCCAAAACAGGGCGGACAACAATTTCGGTCGTCTTAGTGCTCGATGCTCTGTGTCACGCTTGCCTGTCTGTTTTTTCAAGAGAGGGGAGCAGAGCCGGTGGTTCGTACATTCTCTGTCGTGTTACCTTCCGTCGCGTTCGTATCTTGCAATATACTTTGTTCTTTCGTACATTTTTCATATCTACGAGTGCGATGGATCCATCACTGCCAAGGTAGTCAGGCAGGAATCAGTCTTCCACTTGTGACTTATGCGAGGTAATTGAGGGGTGGTCAATGTGAATGAGGAAGAAACCTAATATGTACCAGGAACGTACGAAAGCGATATCCGCAGTAGGCAGCCCAGTGAACAATGATTCGCCGAAAACGAACACGACGATAACCAAGAACGAAAGCATGAAGAATGAAAGCATGAGACATAGCAACAACGCATACCCAGAGAAAATAAATCGTGATGGTCATGATGGGTCGTACAACAGAACTCTACTTGTACACTGAACCGGCCGACAAGATGTCCTTTGCTGAGTATGAAGGTGAGGTATAAAAGGCCATGACCAACGAGAGCCGAAGGAGAAAAATACAAGATACAACAACCTGGGGGTCACCCAACCCATTCACTCCGTAATTACACGGCGTTTGGACCGGTCCCTCAGCGTATAGGTGAGGAAGTAATCCAACGGAGCATCCGGATCTATATTTTTGAAGCAGTCATCCGAAGCCCCGTTCACCCTCTTGTCGAACCGCGCCTTGCCCGTCGCTGTGTCCCGAATCCAAGCCCTGGACTGGCACCTGCGCAATGAGATGAAGAGTTTGAGGCTGGAGCACGCGTTCATCATAGCTTGGGCGTAACGCTGCGTCTTGTCGAAGCTTTCTTCGTCGTCGTCCGTGTCGATGGAGAAGCCGGAGTCGGTCGTGTCAAAGTCCTCGTCTTCGTTGCGCGAATCCCACAGCGGCGCCCAGACGAGGACTTCCAGCTTGTGGAGATACTTCCCGATGACGTCTTTCAGACGCTTGTTTTCTCCGCGTGACTGAGAGAATCGAGAAGACCGGTTAGTAAACGCCTCGGAGATCAACGAACGAAATGAGGAACTTACGAAATCGACTTCGTCGTAAATGGCGAGGTAACGCAGGTGAGGGGCGCTCGGAGCGAAGAGCTTGACCATGGACGAAATGGAAGGAAACTCATCGACGACGGGCCCCGCCAGCCTCGACAGACAGAGACATCTCAAACTCCCCCCCAGGGGCGCGATTGACCGAGCAGCGGCGTACGCGTCCACGACGGACAGGTCCCAGATCTTGACTAGGAGATGAGTAATCAAGGGATATGGCGCCTTCATCCCCCACAGAGTATGTGGTGGAACATGAAGGGTATCAAGTTGTGTGTTTTTGGTCGACATTTCCGGTACGGAGTCCGCGTTGGCCGGAGCGCCACCGACGTGGATGAACTCGCGCAGGTACGGCTGGGTGCTCAGGAAGTCGACGAGCCCTTGACCCCATGAGAAATGGCAGCGGTAACGTTCGAGTATGAATGGAACATTGTCGAGGACCCAGTAATCGTTTTTCCCGACGACCCAGTCCGCCGTCCTAAAGACATTCTTGTCGAATGGCCCCTCACTGATTGCGAGATCAGTCAGGTTGGGGAGTAGTTTCAACATCTCAGCGACGAGTTCGGTGTCGCCAGGTTGTTTGGGACGGTGCCCGGCGGCGGTGAATTCGAGTCGACGAATGAGTGCTCCAAGGGCCGGACGGGAGATGATTGCTTTGCAGAAAAAGAGGAGTCGAGAGTGAGGGACGTTCACTTTGGTGTACATGATGCGCTCTGTTTCAGTTCTCCAAGTTCGACAGACCCGAAGGAGGATGCAGGTCCTGGCGAGATAGCTGTCATAGGAGTCGGCAACATATTCGATGATTGGCCGGTAGAGCTCGAAGGGAATTTGTGGGGAGATCGGTGTAGTCATCGCTGGAGGAAACCTGGAAAGGGAGTCAAGAGAAGCCATTGCCGATGTCAGTATTCTGGGCGTGGAGGGAAGTCAGAGAGAATGATGACTTCAGAGGCGCACCGATGAATGATCAGAGCTCAGGGATGGTCGAGGCTTAGGCTTCGCGTTTCAAGCTATTGTTCCGACATTCAGCAGATTATATCGAGAAGGGGAACGAGATGGGAGCGATGGACATGATGAACAAGCAAGTCAGACGCATGCTCAACAGTAAAGGCATATAATACGCACGTACTTCGGAACAGTTGGGTCTGGCTGCGTGGAGGGCGGGGGTGTTGGGTGACCGAGAGAGATGGGCGTCCTTGCGACTGTCTCTTATATCATGCGAGGGCCCGAGTCCAACGTGGATGTCGATGAGCCAGGACCTGGGACAAGGCGAGGAATAGGGCAAAATAGGGATCCATAAGAGATACAAAGGACGGGAAGCACGGCAAACGCGCTACAGAAGAGAACCCAAAGCCCTAGAGCGCGACAGGCTTAGATAAACCCACCATCTGTTCACTTTGTTGTTGTTCTGCTCTCACCTCACGAGGTCAGGAAGCCTCCCTGCCGGCACTCATTCCGCAGAAGAGATCTGATTGACGCCGACTGCCTATAACATGATGTACGAACCGTGGCCATTTCAGTACTATTTTACCCACCAGAAGGAAGATGAGATGTCTGCATTGATAGAAGATAGGTGAACTTCAGCATGACTATCCTGCATCCTATGCACATTCGAGCCAGGCTTTACGGTAGCATGGTGTGTTACCGTACACACCTGAGAAACGAAGACTGAGTAGCCGGGAACCCTTCAATTCTTCACTTCGAATGATCCAGTATCGGCTGCGGTGGCTAGTGCTGTTTAGCGCTGAGGATATGGTAGATGCTGGGAAGAGTTAAAGATGAGGGATACGCTGTGTGTAAGTTCCCACAGCACCGGTGCGGGTGTTTGGCCAGGGCCATTCAGCGTTCAGTGGCTGCCCTAGAGCGGATACCAATCAACGGTGAAATCTAGATGCGAAGATTTTAGGTACCATCCTGGCGTCCTTGATTGCTTTTTGCACGAGGCTCACCAGATGTGGTTCCTTCTGAGTTGTAAACAATTTTTGCAGATTTCTCCACTTGAACGCCACGACGGGCCGTGGCGTTCAAAAGGAGTCCGAGGACGAAACCGGCATTGCCGAGGGACCCTGAGGTTCGTTCATCACTGTTCATCCTGACCAGCTTTTCGACGTACCATTCCTGCATTAAGCTTCTGCTCTGTTCTCCAGCTTACCGCTGGTTCATCGGACGAGGCGATCCGGTGCAAAGAGTCGTTTAGAAGATGAACATCCTGCATTTAGTCCCCGCGAACCAAATTGGCAATTGGCACCCCTAATGTGAAAAGTCGATGACAAGCACCGCCAAATGGTAATCCGTGAAAATTTGTCGGCCTAACGACCGGGCGACGAGCTCGCTCTTTCCCCCACCATGTTGTGTTGACGACTTCATAGAGCCTTCGTTAGCGATCCTGGTTTGAGCGTACATTCTCTCGTCTAGTTTTGGAAGTTTCTGGCTTATTCACGGTATGAATCTCGGTTTTGGTGCTCATGTGTACGGTGCTCACCAACCGTCGGTCTCCATATATAGCGTACAAAGGACTTCGCCAGATCTGTTGTTGGCTCTTTTCTTTGCGCTCGAAGCTTACTTTCGGTCTTTCCACCATGCTCATGGAAGCCACCAAAATGTACTCCTCGATTGATCCTCCTCAACCCCAAGCTGGTCCTTCTTCCAAGCCTATTCGAAGGTGTCCACAAGCTCTCTGTGGTCACGCTATATTTCCTCCAAAATGGAAGTATGGCATATGTCCGACTTGCTTGGAGCAATTTCGCAACCCAACGAAGGCACAACAGGATGAGGCTCGCGCGAACGCGTCAAGGGCAGAGAGAGATTATAGGGGAAATAGTGCCGTAGCTTCAACGTCGAGGAATACGGACAGTAACGGGTACATGTCGCGTCCAGCTCTTGTAGTGGTGAGTTTACTATCGTTTTTCGCATGTGCTTCGTGTACTGCTTGCACATTTGCTATGAATCTCATGTTGCCCCTAAATCTCAGCCGTCGATGCCTCCGACCGTCCAATTGGCCCAGTGTTACTTCTGCACCACACGGATTATTGTGCCAATCGGCCACCATCCTTCTTCCGGACCGTTGGTCTGCGAGACGTGTTTTGCGTTAGCAGTTGTCCGACATCGAGAGCTCCAGCGTCAGCAAGAAATAAATCATTCGCCAAGAATACCCCAACAACCTGTCGTTCCTCCCGCCGTACCACATCTGCCGGCTTCGTACACGACACTTTCATTACCGGGCCCTCCAAACTCCACCGACGCTCCTCCACCACAGGTCACTACAACAGGTCATCAGCGCAGACATTCGATTGTCTCTGTTCCACCGGCAGAGCTCCAGGTGCGTTTCTTCGCACTGCTTCCATATTGGTGCCTCTATTCATACCTAATATCAGAGCCCTGAGCCGGAGGGTACGGCTTGTATATCTCGGTCCGTTAGGAGAAGCCATGAGACCGAAGGAAACACCAACGGCGCTTATACGGAGGTGACGATTGTTCCTTTGTTTAGGCAGCATTGGCGCTAACTCGCTAGTCTCGCGCAGCCCGCTACGGTCCTGCCGATTCCTGATGATGATATAAATCTCGACGGCCTGGTTCTGCAATACCCTGAAGTACGAGCTCACACCGTCGTTGCATCTATCCGTCTTGTCTCGAACTAACTTTTTCTTTACTTATAGGACGATGCCTTTGTACAGGACTCTTCGGACTTCCCCATGCTTGACGGCACCATGGACGCTGCGGTCGAGGCAAGCAGCGCACTTCCACCCCACTCCCAGTCGTACGACGCCCCAGAGGATTGGGGTAGTATGTCTGAGTTGACAGAGCTTTCTGACCTTGATTCCGATTCCGATTCCGACTCGTCTGATGATGTAAATGTTTTTCTTTCCACCGATGATTTCGCGTTCTCACACGATTTCTAGGTGCCACTATCTAGTATGCATCCTAACAGACCATCGGGCTTGAAAATTCGGCTTCGTATCCCTCCCGGATTTCGCTTCGAACAGCAACCCAGAATCTGTGCCCATCATTCTTGTAACTTGCCCGTCAAGCCCGGTTCCCGGTGGAAGCTCTGCGATTCCTGTCGAGCTCGATATCGACAGTACCAACGTCAACGCCTTGGTATCAAACGACCGCGCCTGGATAACAGTGAGGATGCCCAAATGTTGGGCGACGACAAGGTACGCCAGTTCTAGTTGCTCATCGTAGACGCCAGATTTTTACCCCCAACCGCTAGGCTATCCCTGATCTTGGTGTAAATTCTCGCAAATGTAGCGTCAAACACTGCCATAGACCGTTGCCGCCAGAGGGCGTTTATCATTGGAAGTTATGCTCCCAGTGTCGCACACGTTCACGTGCACAGAACAAACGCTCTCGTGCATTCGGGATACTACGGTCGGCAGAGGGAAAGACAGAAACCGAAATAAGGCGAGATGGCGGTTTGGCTCGATACCTGATCTCGAACTTCAAGAGGCAGAGCAAGTTGCGAAAGAAGTTAGGATTTGATGATACTAGCGGTGGCGAAAGCAAGACTGAGGTCTGTATTCTGCTCACTCACGGTCTCCCTTCGTTAGCATATGCTCAATCTACTCCATCTCAGAATAGCGCAGACAGCGGACGTGATCTCGATCCCAGTGCCTTGGATATCCCAGATGTCAAGGTACCAGAAGTAACTGTCGGGATGAAGGTATGTCCATGACGATTCGCCATTTCACGTATGTGCAGTCGTTTACACCAGTTTCCAGAGTCCCACGGCAAGCTTCCAAGATCTCAGCGAGTTACTGGGGACTATGCGAGCATATCTTTCCGATTTCTTGCACGCACAGCTCCAGTACATATCCCTTCGCAAACTGAAGGATGGAACCATAGAAGAACCACTGGAACCTTTCATCTTCTCCTTTGATGGAGAGTTTTCGATCTGCGCGCAGAACGCCCTGAAAACCGAGCAGACTCTGGTTCGGGTGGCGCACCTGATGAATGAGGTTCGGAGCACACTGGCGATTGAGTTCAAGTGAGTGATGTTTTATCTATTCACCAAATATCGTACTGATGTGCTCCCACCAGGCCCATGGCGCCTCCGATCCTCCGCGAGGGAGAACTCATCGCTCCGTTCGCCTGCATGCATACCTTCGCATTACCTATTCCAGTCTTCGACAGCGATATCCTTCAGACGCAGCAGAAAGAAGAAAATGGACAAGCCTCACCGGTGCTGGCATCTAGCTCAGAACAGGTCGCCGCACCGCGTGTCAGGTCAGAACCCCCCTGTTCATTGGCCTTGAACGCCGAAGATTCACTACGCTCTCGGAAACATCCTCCTCGTTTTGCCTCAGCCCCGCCGTCAACCGTCTCAGTTATGGCTTCATCCGCCTCAACGTCAGTTCTTGATGTGAATGAGGTCGATCAATCCCTCGGTGCTGAGAGTCTCTCGGTCGACCCGCCCTTATCACCTACACCGCCAAAGGAGCCATCTTTGCCCTCTCCGACTACTCTTCTTGAGGCCAAGCCCGTGACGGAGGCAATGCTTCCGCTCTACCACTCGCCGACCTCACCGATAATTCCACCTCTTCAACCGCACTATTCATCCATACCAGGCTCACTAGTTGCGGTCGCAGAAAGCGATCCCTCAACGTTCGAGGTTCAGATGGCGGAAGTTACGGTCCCAGGTGGCTCAGCCACTGTTGAGGTTCCGTCTGAGATTGTCAACGAAGGAAATGCGAATGTAGAATGTGATGAAAAGACTTTCGGTTCATCACACAGCAATATCCCTGTCTTACCACCGGCTCCCGACACCGATTCCGATTCCGACTCTTCGTCCGAAGAACCCTTAGCACGTCGTCTGAAATTGTTCACCGCGAAACCCAAGGACCTGACCAAAATCATGCTGCCCACTTCCACGCAGTCGTACGGTCATGGTCCCATTCCCGAGGCCCTTTCCTCACCAGCATCGCAGACGATCTTGCTCCCAAGGAAGTTGTCCGGAGAACTCGAGATCCGAGTCGCGGAGGATTGGAGTCATCCTTTCCTTGCGGGTCAGCGGACGACCGTGCGGTTGCGTTTGTTGGGTTGATCATTCAGTCTTCTTCATTCTTATTGCGCGGGAGGTTTCTTTACTCCTTGTTACGAGATCATGATTCCACTTAAATGTTTTCCTTGCATTTTTGCATATGCACTGTTTATGCCCTGCTTCTGCTCTACCTTTTATTTGTCATTGACACCCTTGCTGGGAGTTCGCTGGACGGTGTACCTTATGATTCAGTATGTCCATGCTTATGCGTATGGCTTTTGCCCTTGTATCTTATCAATGACCATAGTATTAACGAAGTCTACAACCTCGAGTAGGGCCTCACGAGGATACCCTCTGTCGAATATGTTGTGCTACGACTTCGAATACGCTTTGAACCTCGTCGAGATATGCAGTAGAATTCTGGTCGCTGACGTTCCCTGCGGGAACATCTAAGGTGAAAGATGGCCCGTACAAGGGAAACGCGCCATGATCGGGTATGTGGGTATCGAGAGGGATTCTTCTACCACACTGAGTAAGGATGTTAGGTGCGGAAATCAGTGACGAGCAAACGGGAAGAAATGCATACCGCTATTGATGTGAGGTATGCCCATGCTCGCGCAGTGTTAGGTGTATTATATCCCCCTAGAAAAATTATAGTCGGTGAGCCGCGTTGTACGGATCGATAATCAAAAAAAAAGGTAGATACCAACCTCCACCAAGCAGCAGAACCTTTTTCTGCCACTGTGTCACAACTCGATGGACACACCAGCCCATACCTCCTTCACCACCCAGCTCCCAATTCCATACCTTACAGGGATCACCCGCCAAACCATCCGCGCCACACTGGAGAATCACAAAATCCGGTTGAAAGGCGTCCTTAATGTCTTCGACAGAGTTCCATACTCGAGCGACCGTCCGAGCAGAGGCACCGGCATGGAGCGGAAGCGATAGCGTGAAGGGGTCAAAAGAGGGATCAGAGGGATCTGGGAGAGACGAGAGAGAAGAAACGGGGAAGAACCCAGGAGATGCATGGTGAAGAGAGAACGTCAAGATCTGCGGGTTCTTCGTGGAAGATGACTCGACGAATGCAGAGGAAACGCCATCAGAGAAATGCAGATCGAAGTCGAGGTATAATATACGAGCTTTTCGTTTCCCCGGGCTCAGATTTTTAAGATCAATAGGAAGGCGGCAGCGCTTGAGGACGAGGAGAGCGAGGACGCAGTCGTTGACGTAGCAGAATCCTGATGCTTGTCCTTTATGGGCATGATGCCTGTCGACAAGAAGTATCAGCATTGTATCAACCCTTTCGACCACGTCTGAGAGATGCTCTTTCCTTCCACCATCCCAGCACATGGAGACGTCACATATTCCATTCACGAGAGCACGGGCAGCAGTCAAGGAAGCCCCTGCCACCGCCGACGCATATTCTGACAGTCCCCGAAAGGGAGGGCAGTCCTGTGAGGAACGCTTAGTACTATTGCAGGATATCTATGATTTGAAAGTCTAACAAACCTCTTCAAGACCGAAGTCTATGCCAGCTTGACTATGAGTAGGGTTTGAAAGAGAATTGTGATTCTCAGCATTGAGAAGGAAATCGACGTAGTCCTGCCGATGATAAATAGCTAGCTCTTCTCGGGAAGCGAGCGGAGGTCGCAAAACTTCGACATGGGGGAGGAATTCAGACGTTTCTGGTGGTTTGCGAAGTAGACCAAGGGCTGTGATAAGGCCATGCACGACCAAGGAGCGGTTTCGGTTTGAAGGGAGCAAAGACGACACCTTCCCCAAAAAGAATTAAATTAAAAAAGTGGTCAATAACGCACCGAAAGATCGAGGGCATCCTGTAGCTGTACTAAATAAAGCGTATGCACACCTTTGCCAAGTGTTCCGAGGCAACGTAGCAGATGCGAGCAGGTGGAGAAGAGGGTTCCTCAACCTCCATTTGTGGGGAGTTGCACAGAGCCCAAGAGTCAAGACGCTTACTGGTAAACGATAGTACTAGTATATTTCTGAGTATAAGGGAGTGTTTAGCACGCTACCCGCGTTCAAGACCAGGTTTTCCTTGGTGGGCCAGCGTAATGCGGCGAGTAGCATATGAACGAGTACTTCAAGTTGGAGGAAATTAACAAGGAGGGGCCACACAGGGCCACACAAGGTTACGCGGAGTTTGATCACGCCGAAGGAGGTCATACAGTCCGACATTCCTTGCCTCCTGCCACCACCTTTGCACGGTCTCACCTACTCTGGTCCTGACCTATATAGCTCAGCTTCCGCTTTAAGACACAAAGAGGGGGTATTGGAAACGATTATGCTATGATTCTGCCACCAACAGCATACACAGGGCCTCTTTCATGTCAGGACTCCAGCTACTTTGGTGCGCCCAGCTTCACCCTTTGCCGTGAATGTCATCCAACTCATGTACGGGTTGTCAGGCGTACGAGCTCCTGAGATGCCTACCACACCATATGCTACCCTTCCTCCGTCTAACGTCTTTGCCGCAGAGAGCTCCACTCCGTCTGTTCGGTATGTACATTGCTCACATTTTCTCGCACTCTTCCTTATCTACTCTAAGACCGAAGGCGGAAACCCCAATGATCGCTGGCATAGTTTGTGGCTCTTGCGTAGGATTAGCCTGGATCATCATATTCTCCATGTGGCTGCTCAAGCAGCACAAGAAGAGAGTTGCCCGGCGTAAAGATCCCGAAAGGGTCGCCCTGCGCGAGGCTGAAGCTCTGAGGGAAAAGACAGGCCATACGACGTTCATCATTCCTCCAGATCCTGCCGTGATAAATGGCCAGCGTAAGCCAGGAGAGTCAGCTTTTCAGGATGATAGGAGATCATCGAGCGGGGCAGAGCGACTGGCGGATGTCATGGAGGGTGAGGAGGTTACATCAGCGAACGATTTATATGCTAAGCACGCCGGTAAACCATCGAAATGTGTGTTCTCTTTTTTGATCTTCCTGGGGACAGTATGCTGATTACCTGACAGCATAGTACCGTGGACTCTCGCGTCGATGATATAAGATCTTGCTTAACAGTATCGCTCACGAATCTTTCGCCAGACATTGTCACATCTACACTTCAGGCTATGTATACGTACAGGTAATATGGTCCTTAATATGTACTTCCTTCAATCGGTGTAAGCACCCAGACTGGCCGGCTGTGGGTGCTGTCTGTCAGAATATATCTAGAGAACGGATACTGGGAGATACTCACAGCAACATCCCGCGCATATTTATAGAGTATGCCCCGCTTGACAATGAGCTGGCCCTTATCTGTGCCTTCCCACTCCTTCCTGCGCCTTGCCTTCTCGGCCTCATCGACGTCCCAGTCAATCACACGTCTGTCCGAGTCAATGACAATCTTGTCTCCGTCCTTCACGAGCGCAATAGGACCACCTTGAGAGGAAAACAAGAAAGTGTAAGCCGCGGTACGTTGTGGACGCACCCAGAAAGACTAGCAAGCAGAAATATGAGCCTACCTTCCCTGGCCTCGGGCACGACATGACCTGTGACGCCAAAAATGCTGTTGTCAGTTATCGAGTGGAAACACGGGGAGCAAGATGATTGTCCTAGTAAGTCCTCACCAATGATGAAGCCTCTGGATGCGCCACTGAAACGCCCATCCGTGATGAGAGCCGTAGACTTGCCCAGTCCAGCACCCATGATCGCACTACAGACCAAATCAGACCAAGGCTCGAGCGTGGCGTAGGATCAGACTTACCCGGTCGGACCTACCAAGCAATACATCAATGAGGTCTCAAATAAAAGTCAAGAAAGTGGGTACTACTTACCGAGCATCTCGGGCATGCCAGGCGCGCCTTTCGGACCTTGGTACCTGAAGATGAGGACCATACCAGGTTGGATTTGGCCATTCGCCAGAGCCGGGTAGAACCCATCCAAGCTGTCAAAACATTTTGCCACACCCTAGCAAAAGCAAGGTCAGAGCAACACGATCTCATCCAAACACAAGTCAAATTTACCTCAAACCTCGTGCCCTCCTTCCCCGTCAGTTTTGCTACAGCGGCTCCAGGCGCTAAGCCACCCCTCAAGATCGTCAAATGTCCCGTGGCCTTGATCGGATTGTTCAGAGGTCTCACCACGTCCTGGTTGGAGAAATCGGTTTCAGGGACGCCCTCAAGGTTTTCAGCAAGGGTGCGGCCCGTGACGGTCATTTGGGTGCCGTCGATGAGGTTGGTGTTTGCGAGAAGGTATTTGAGTAGACTGGGTATACCGCCGACCTACGAATGACGCGCGGACTTAGCAGAGATCCAGTCTTGGAAATTATGGTTCCCTATGTCACCTTGTGGAAGTCCTCCATGAGATACTTTCCGGATGGCCTAGAAAAAATAGGGAAGAATGAATAATATGCCTTGTGAAGCATGATGATGAATCGACTACTTGAGATCGGCTAGGAAGGGAGTACGGTCTGCGACTTCTTGAAAGTCGTCAATTGTAAGGGGAATATCGGCCGCCCGGGCCATGGCGAGTAAGTGAAGGACCTATGGAAAACGAGGGTGAAAACCTGTATGACATGAGAGACGAAGAACGTACCGAGTTTGTCGAACCGCCCAGTATGTTGACGATCTAATCGAACCTTGAGCAGGAAATTTCTGCAACCAGACGACAACCGACGAACCGTGATTGCATTGAGGAAAGACTGGCGGGTGAGGATGTCCCTTTTCTGATATGTCAATAATCTATACATCATTGGCCTTCAGGCTAGATCGAGAGAGTCTACCTTGGTTTGAGATCCAACTCCAAGAGCTTCTTCATGAACCCAGCTGCCCTGATGCACTCCTTCACCTTGTCCGAGTAAGTAGCAGGTATACTTGCGGAGTATGGAAGCGAAAGCCCGAGGACTTCGAGAGCTGAGCTCATGGTATTCGCACTGTAGGACAGGTTAGACGAGTCTCATAAAGAGATCTCAGCAGTATACTGACGTGAACATGCCTCCACAACCACCAGGACCTAACACAGAGATGAGTCAATCAGTGCTCCCTGTAAAGAATGAGACCACCGTGTACCTGGACAAGAATGTCTGACTACATCAAATCGCTGCGCCTCTGTGATTTTGCCTACCGTGAATGCACCTGAAGGGAGCGTTTGTATCAATTTCAAGGCAATGAAAACAAGATGCATCATACTACTTGCCGTAAGACTCGAAGGCATCACCGACATTGACGTGGTCTCCTTTCTTGTAACCCATTGCAGGACAATCTTCATGCCGCACACCGGGCTATACGAAACTTCTAGCAGTCTGCGCACGCAATTCATGGAAGAACAACGTACTTCGATCGTTCCACCGTACACAATAATAGTGGGTCGATTGTGGCGCGCAGCTGCTATGGCGCATCCGGGCATGTTCTTATCACATCCGGGGATGGAGATATTTCCGTCGTAGTGCTGGGCCTTTTGTTTCATTATCAGTATGTATTCTGGAGGAGGCTCTGCGGGCATCTGACCATAACTACCTGTGACCGAGATAGATGGATGAGCCGAGGGTTGCATTGAATGACAAGAAACGGACTAACAGATTCAATCGAGTCCGCGATGATTTCCCGAGAGGGGAGCCTGACTCTAGCGTTCAGAGAGCAGATCTATGTATAAACGCAAAAGCTGACTCACGAGTAACGCATGCCTATGTATACGCCCCATGTAAGTTTTCGTGTAAATGATGCGGTCAATCACTCACCGTCCGTTCCCATCGTTATGGCTGCGAGTTTAAAGATAGTCGGTCAGCCTGTTCTCACCATCGATGCTGAGAGAGACAATCACCATCACTGCGTAGACTAGTGAGCACATACAAACGGTATTTAGTTCAAGAAGCATACCTGACTCCAATGGCGGAGAAGGTGAGGCCGACTAGCTCTTCCTGTCGACAGCCTTCCTTGACGGCCTTCGCAAGGTCAAGCTAGACAGCATGGAATTCATCAGTACTGCCCGAGGAGCTGAGCTCTGTGGCCAAATCTTTTTGATAATGTACCAGATGCGAGTTGCATGGGTTGCCTGTAGCCTGACATGAGTATCATTCCGCACACGTACCAGCATCATGAAGCTCGCTACGGACCTTCCCACCAAATCGGAGATATGCCAATCTTTCGGCAGCGTGAACGGTCAGTTATGTTTCGCAAATTAGTTTGACAGTAGGCTCACTTGAGGTTTGTTCATGTCTTCCTCAGTCAAGCCTACCGCGTACACTATTGACAGAGGATGAGTATACCGCTATGTACATGAAGTGTAGAGTACTTACGCATGGCTTGTGCGGCACCTCGGGCCTAACATTGGCAGTGTGATGAATCAATACCACTCAACATCTCGACGAAGCTGGAAAATACCTTGTTCTGAGTGACTTGACTGGAAATCTTGTTCAACACAGGGGCATCGCCGCTTGGGCTCGCTCTCTTCGGGATAGTGTGTCTAGTCCATGTTTGTAACGTCAACTCATTGGTAGATGGTTAACACAACAGAACTGAGAGGCTGGTGCGTACATTTGCACGTCGGACATGGTGATGTAAGTCTTGTTCAGTGGTTAGCTGCTGCTATCGGAAACGATGCAAGTGCACGAAGAAGTGGACTGCCATCTTATATGCTCTCCGACTCTGCACTCAGGGAGCACTCGAGAAGTAACCGCAAAGCTAAACATTCCCGTGAACACCAACGCCCTCAAAACAGGATCCTCTGACTGGTCCATGGCATCGATCGCACTGGTGCGGTCCGGGTCGATAGAACGAAGACATCGTCACGAGTGTGCACAAGAGTCCGGAATCCAACTACGGGCAGCCGTGGTATATTTTACTTCCGTTCAGATGATATTGGGCTTCCAGGCAAAAGAGCTGAGCCATGGACAACATCTAGAGGCGGCGGTGTAAGAACAGACCGGTGAATGGACACAAATAAACTGCAAGGACGATCTCAGGGATAGGTTACGTACTTATGTCCGGAAAGACCCGGAGAGTCCTTCGAACGCCACCAAGACGCCACAACGGACAGTTTGGCCTTCGAATTCACCACACTCCAAATAACTCGCAGCATACTTATATGGAAGAGTATCAAATATATTTTTGATTAACCATAATACACCCCGTCCACCCAAAAGCACATAAGGGGGCAAGCGAGAATAATAAATTACCCCGAATAGCAGAACACGCAAGTACGTTTTGTAGCGCTATAGTGCCAACTAGATTGAAACCGTCAGCTTCAAGCACTGGAGCTTTATCCATTCACGTACCAAAGCTAGGTGGCCACCCGCGACAGGCCTTGCTCTGAAACCATCTGTTACACCTGTCAAAGTATCGTACCAATCCGAGAAAGGCTCGGTATCGTCGCTCAGAGCGGCAGATGCATAAGTGTACACTCCAGAGACAAGGTTGTCGCGAACCCTATTGGGAAATACGTCAGCTCCTTGCCTCCATGAGGCAGAATGTTTGATACTCACGTCGTGGAAGTCGACTCAAGCATTGCAGCTGTAAATATCTGCCAGTCCGACTTGGTGTAGGTATGCCTCGTATCGAGTGGAACACCGTATTCGTCTATATGAATCTCGTTGAGATCCATCGCGCCTATGTCCTAATCACAAGAACGTACTTTTGACAGTCGGATACCAGGCAGCCTGCATGTCATAGACCGACTGGGGGAATAAGTTCAGACCAAGCAACTTGTCGCCGAAGAGGTTGTATGAGAGACCCCAGCTGCTGTCATCGCCATACTGAAAGCAAGATCGTAAGCGTCCCAATATACATTGATAGATACGCGTCGACTCACAGACAATGTCAGATGATCACCAGAGGTCGCGGTGGCGAGAGTCTGCCACTGAGTCACATAGCTGGAAGCGATTGACTGTGAATAATTTCCAGTTGATCAGAAGTTCGCGTGAAAGGGATTAAACACTAATGTACACTGTAGTTTGCGCTCGTGGCAGAGTCACCGAGTTGACTCCAGATGTTGGCCATGGCTTGTATACCAATTATTCCCTTGATGGCGAGGTTTGTCTGGTTGGCCAAGGATCCAGCGAAGTCGTCGGTGCTGATTTGGTCAGCAGGAATCAAAGCTTCTGCTATCAGAAATTGTGTCCACTGGTCTAAGAGCGCGGTCTACAGACAAAATTGTGCATAGCATCAGGACCTTTCTCGAAGGTACGTCAGCTTTAGAGGAAGGAGACTCACGTATGTAGTGAGTAGACTGTCATCCCCGGTTTTCTGGAAGTGACTGAGTGTCATGATGAGCATGTTACCTATCGACGGCAGTGAGCATTGAGATAGAGCAGTAGGAAACCGGCCGGGGCGCACCAGATTCTATGACACAAATACACGAACGATCAGTAAACGATAAGACGAGCATTGTGACAGCGCAGAAACACACCTTCCAGTGGCATAGGCTCATCAGCACCTGTACTGTCTTGTCAACAGTAACTTTTAGATGTGCGGAACGGACATAGACAAACCATCATTGTGGCCCAATGCTTTCGGGTAGCTTGCGCCTGAAGGTCCATCAGCAATGGATTTGAGGATACGGATAACAAAAAGCGCACCCATATCATGCACAGCCCTATTTCACGATGTTCAGTAGATTTCCTCGAAGTACAGTCATATTATGTGAGACGACGAACCATGCGTTAGGGTACTAGTTGAGATGCCTATGTCAACAAAAGAAACAGAGGATGCAGGGAATGCGGTGGGCGTACTTGTCCAGTGGCCTGTAAACAGGACGGATTCAGTTACGAGACACATTTTCATGATTGATGGTCCTCACCTGGTACTCGAACAATGGTAAGAGAAGATATTTTACCAGGTCTGGGTTGGTATAGAGGAACGCGGGGAAAGCAGGAAATATGACATCCTGTAAACATATGAACCATCTTCTCGTCAGGAGGTGCGCTATTTTACGAAGCAGCGTATGGATCTTACGACAGTGTTGACGTTCTGGAGAGTATGAAATATATCAGCGCAGAAAGACAGTAGGAGTCAGCTCAACCACATACACCATCACTGGAGATCTCCTTCATGAACATGAGAATATCGGACGTGTCGAACGTGCCGTCAGAGTTCTAGGTATACATGACGGTGTTAGAGAGCAATTGACGAACATGCTATCAGAGTCACCTTGGAAATCGTAATCTCTGTGGCACCGAAAGCTTGACGAATGGACGCCGCCACAACACCTGCGTACTCAGTAGAAATAGTGCTGGCGTCGCTGGATACTTGAGAGTCGAAGGCTTGGGCTCGGCTGAGAGCACCGGTGTAGTCGCTGATGAAGTCGGAGATCTGAGCACTCTAAGATAAGTGCGACGAACGATCTAAGCGGGTTCGATGGAAACTTACGAGATCTGCTGCAGACGAAAATTGGCTCCAGAAGTACAAACTACGGTCCTGCAGAGCTCCACCAGCAATGATGTATTCAATCGCAGGGTCCCGGATATGGCCTACAGTAAACAACACTGGGTCGGAAGATGCGCTAATTGTACCAAGGTCGTGGGCAAATGCAAACACGGGCCTAAAGGCAATGTTTAGTGTCAGGGTTTTGCACAGAATCTTTTAAATCTCACCAGTCGTCGGATACGGCTCGGAAAGAAGTATCCTCAGTGTTTGGGAGGCTACCGCTGCTAATGAATTGGGCACGAACAACGACCTATGGCGGTATATAAGCCAATATTCCAGAACTGACCTGTTCAGACTTACGTCTTGACCGGTCTGATATGTCGCTCCGGATGTAGTGGAGTAGAAAGCAGATCCCTCTAAAGGATCGAGCTGATTAGGTATTTGAGACAAACAGTTCGAACATTCAGACTTGCGTTGAATGTGGTCTGAGAACTCTGTGTACTCCTCTTGAGTCTGGAGCATGACCTGGTGAGTCACGATAGTTCCGGTCGTAGTAGTCCAGTTGACAGTCAACGAATCATCTCCCGAAGCCCATTCAGCAGAGATGTCAGAGTATATTTGCACCGAGTGGGAGGCTCCATCGTTAGGGGCTGCCGAAACAGCCACTGTACAAGTTGGTCGTCCATGAGTAAAGTATTACTAAAGGAAATGCAGGAAAGGCAACTGACTATAAGAGAGTGGCGTAGATTGTTTTACCATGTCGGTAGGCTATCGTTTTATGAATGAGTATCATCGCAGCAGGATCGGAATTGAGAGAGAGAAGGGATACTCGCCTCCACGGGACTTAGGAAGGTCACGGTGAGATCAACACCACCAGCCGTCAAGATAAATATGCTTTGCGTGGCCGTGAACTAGCAAGGTCACAATGAATATACAGCGTGTTGCATACGGTTTGCACTGACGAAGACCGATGGCTTACCGTAGCACTTTGTTGAGTGGCTTGACTGAACGTCGACCCAGAGACAGCAGCGGCACCGAGAAAAGAGTAAGCTGTCCCGTCAACCTTGACGAAGCCAGCCCATCCTAGGGTCTGGGAAATTTCAGTCAGTTTTCCCTGCATCATCAATAGAAACGAACAGCCGTACACTTCCCGTCCAGAACTGAGGCCAAGCACCGTTCAAGGAAGTGCCTGGAAGGATTTTTCAGCCTGAGCTCAATGTCTTGATACAGTGAAGGGCGAAAGACGTACCTTCACCTTGTGGCAACCACGCTGATAGGTATGGAGACCTCACGGCGAGAGGATAAGAGTGGGGAATGAAAGGTGTAGCGGTCCATGACGCAGCAAAAGCTGCACCAGACAGCGAGGCTAGTAATCCTGTCAAGGCCGGGAGTTTCATCGAGGGAAGTAAAGAAAGCCTTTCTTGTTGGAATCAGGACCATCGATGTCATCGCAAGGTTATAAGCGATCTCAACCGTCGGGTCTCCAAGTCATGAGTGCAATTAGACGCATGTGGTCCTCAGGAAGATGCTCTCAGAAATCAATGCCACGGGCCCACATAACAGTACATACAACTAAGGAAAGATCAGAGGACGCATCGACGACAGTGATCAGTTGCTATGCCGGATGGTGCACGACGGTGATGCCGCGTCCCCATGACCGCTGATGCATGATGAACACTGGTACAAATATTGTGCAAATGCCTTTCCTAGCCTGCAATGCCCGCGTTCCGATGACTTCAGGGCTTTCCAGTTGGCCTTCGAGTTTGTAAATAGAATCATTGCATGCGGATCGCTGGCCTGGGCACACTCGCCCATGGAATGTCCTTGCGTGCTATCAGTCATGACCAAGTTAAAATGAGCGAAGTCTCGCAGTGATAATACGCTGCATAGGTGTACGGTAGTCTTCCGTAGCTCTTGCGTCGAGGTTTAAGATCGATGTAAAGATGGACGTACCTATATATCCCGTGTTCGTTTGAGTAGAATATTGCACGGACCGTCGTGATAGAAAGAGTATAGGTGAGTCAAGAAAAACGTTCACCGAGAGTAACGGCCAGTATTCAGCAGCAGTCAAGTCGTGCACTTCTGCACATGGGGGCTCATAGAAAGGCGACACTTGGCTATAGGTCTGAGTTACGCCCATCGCGTGGAGATCGCATCCATATTTCTTTCCGTTCCATGCTCTGCAACGACACAAGTATGCTTTTGAATGTCGATAGAGATGGTGTACAGATTACAGTGTGGGGACGATCCTAAGTTCACTTGTTTACTGTTTGAGTTTCTCAACCAGCTCAGGGACCGCGTCGTACAGGTCAGCGACAAGGCCCGCATCTGCAACCTGGAAGATTGGTGCGTCCGGATCCTAGAGCATGTCCGTTCATCATTGAAGAGCGACATATAGAGGCGGCGCGACCTACCTTGTTAATCGCGACAATGAGCTTTGAATCCTTCATACCCGCCAGATGTTGGATTGCCCCTGAGATCCCAACCGCCACATACAACTCTGGCGCCACATTCTTACCCGTCTGCCCAACTTGCAATGAGTTGTCCGCGTACCCAGCGTCAACGGCGGCGCGGGATGCTCCGATAGCGGCTCCTAACACGTCCGCAAGAGGCTCGATGGTCTTGTCGAATATTTCCTTGCTCTTGAGCGCCCTTCCACCAGAGACAACGCGGCTCGCCACACCAAGCTCCGGTCGATCGGACTGAGCAATCTGGGTCTCGAGGTGCTCTGTCGGCGAGTCCGTAACCTCCACGGGCTCCAGCTCCTTGAGTTCGACAGTGGCGGCGTCAGAAGATTCGGCCGCTGAGAACGACGTGGTGCGGACGGTGAAAAACTTGATGGGGATAGAGGCAGGGGCACGGACGGTGGCGATGGCGTTGCCTGCGTAGATGGGACGTGTGAAGGTCGTACTGCCAGAAGGGTCGTGTTCTAGAGAGGTGACGTCCGAGACGGCAGGAAGAGATAACTTTGCGGCGATGCGTGGTAGGAGAGCACGGGCGGAAGAAGAGTGTGCAGAGACGAGGTGTGTGTAGGGCGGAGAGTTGGAGAGTAGTTTCTCGAAAAGTGGAGACACATGCTCGGGAACGGAGGCAGAGTATTTGGGAGATGTAGCATGGAGCACGGTGGTCAGGCCCTGAAGCCTGTAAAAGTGCAAGAAGAATGTTGAGGCACTTGCAAGCTTGATAAATGGACGAGCTACTCACTTTTTCACCTTTTCAAGTACCGCCGGAACCTGCTCCTGACTGCCCACAACAATTCCAGTTACATCTCCTCCAAGTTGTTGTGCCGCACTGATGGCAGACAAAGAGCCGTTCTCGATGCTGCCATTTCGATGCTCAAGCAATACGAGAGCGTGAGGAGATGGAGAGGAGGCATAGTTCCGAACGAGTGCCCTCTGAGTGAAAATCAATGGCCTCGCGCGCAGCATTCCAGCCTTTATGTATGGGAATTATTGATGGGAAATACGCAAAATAATTGTGTTGCGTTTGCCGCCAACGAGTCGATGTCAAGAACGTCGAAGACAGCGCTCAATGTTCAGAGCGGAAGAGCGGGCCCGGACCGCTACTCCCGTTACTTTCACGTGCCTCTTCCCCGCTCCGAATCTAGTTCCGAGCCACATGAAATTCCAAATCGACCTCCACAGGACCACAGCTCAACGGCGCTGATGCGTGGCGGCTAGCTTTGCTTATAACTCTCACAGCGACGATAATATCCTCTATTGCAGCGATCATAATGTCTCTCCAAGGTCTTATGTCTGGTGCCGATTGTGCCGTACAATCCAACCCGCTCTCCCAAGTCCTCAAGCATGCGGAGGGAGATCGTAGTCTACAACAGGTTTGTGGCACCCTGACACCAGAATACTTTCGTGTGTGCTCATTCATATCCAGGACAGAATTGCTGGACCTTCATCCTCGAGGGTATGTCCCCATTGTTATTACCAAGAACCGGGACTAATTATTCCACATAGCTGTATCACCTCCCTACCTCTTCATCCCGAGCAGCGGCTGAACAGGACATGGCCATGGCCAGGCAGTTCTTCGAGGGCAGCACCCAGGAAGCGGTTCCTAGCTCATCAATCCCTCCGGGAGCTTTCCAACTAACTCAACATGCGCCTCTTATGACTCGAAGCAATGTCCATTCTCCGAACTTTGGTGATGCGTGGGTTGAAGTCCAGCAACGCCAACATGCCTCATCAATCCCTCAACGAGCATCTCCAGCGGCATGGGCAAACGAGTTTCAGCCCTCGCAAATGTCTATACCTGCTTCCTCTGCACAACATGACCCACAACAGCCCACCCGTACGCTCTGTGACGCTCACCCTGCCCGAGTCTTACTAAACCCTGATTTTTAGTTGCCCGAAATCCGTACATGTCGCCCGGGCTCTATGGGACCACGGGGTTCGCAACGTCGTCTATGTATGCAAATGGCATGCCACAAACGTATTTCCGAGGCATGGAGCAGCCCGTCATCGAGCAGGGTAAGGGTAAAGGAAAGATGAAGGAGGAAGACTTTGAGGCTGCTTTCGCCCAGGCCGCTGCGTCGCTACAGAGTGCTCCCCTCCAATCAGCTCACGTTGAAGAGGTCGGCGAGCTGGGAGAAGCACTCGCCGAGACCTCATTGGATGACGGTGTTACTGACTTCAAACAGTGCGTCCTTCTTCGTATCTATGCTTTACTTCCTCTCAATGGTCATGCAGGGTGTGGGATCAGTTGCAGAACTCTGATATGCCGCCTCCTTCGAGCGATATGGCAAAGTGGGAGGCCGAATTCAATCAACTTATGAACGCACAACGAGACGAATACGACCTTGATTATGGGAGCGCTATGCAGAACGGATGGGCGGACTACGATGGTAATCTTGACGAGAATTCGGTCAAGTTCGATAGCGAAGGACTGCCCATTCTCTCCCCATACAGTTTCGGTATGTTATCGCATCTCACAAGAATGCCCACTGGTCGTGCTCATTCTTATCATGATAGAACCAAACAATAAATACCTTGACCCGTCGACATCGACACAGTCGCATCTCAGCGAGGCAAAGGCGCTTTTAGAACAGAACGGTTCGCTTTCAGAAGCTGCTCTCCTGCTTGAGGCTGCGATACAGAACGGAGATCTCGGCAACGGCGGCTATGAAGCCTGGATACTACTGGGCGAGACGAGAAACATGGACGAACGGGAGGACGCAGGAATGAAGGCCTTGATGGAAGGAGTGAGGATAGCGGAAGAGGCTGGTGCAAATGGAGAGGGCATGCTGGTCCGTTATGTCCGCTGTTTTCTCAACTCCCTCTGACCCGAGCACTGGTAGTCCCTAGCCATATCATTTACGAATGAATCCTACGATCGCGCTGCCCATGGGACCCTCCTTCGATGGCTTCGTGCTCGTTTCCCAACGTATCCCCTCTCTCCAGCTACGGAAGAATCGCTCGGCCAGTCTTCGTGGCATTCCAACGAAGCCGTCACGTCTGCCTTCCTCGACGTCGCCCGAGCTCAACACGAGGCAGGAACGCTGGATCCGGACGTACAGATCGCGTTAGGTGTCCTTTCCTATACTCAAAACAATTTCGACCGTGCACGAGATTGTTTCGAGAGTGCTTTGTCAATGCGACCGAAGGTGACTAGTGCCAAGCCTTTATACCGGGCTACACTAATACTATCGAACTTTCCAGGACTATCTTCTGTGGAATCGGCTAGGCTCGTGTCTCTCAAATGGCAACAAACCTGAAGAGTCTTTAGGAGCCTATCGCGAGGCACTCAGTCTCCGTCCTACGTATACTCGGGCAATCTACAATGTCGGCGTTGCATGTGCGTATCTTCGCCAGTGATGACGGAGATCTTAAGCTGATTTCACAGCGATCCAGGTCTCAACATTGGAGCCCACAAGGAAGCAGCGGAGCATTTTTTAAGCGCACTGGCCATGCAAGAAACCACCGGAGAAAAGAGCGAACAGCTCTGGACCACACTCCGAAGGGCATTCGCGGCGATGGTATGTGGCGCTCTATACTCTCTGCATAGAAATTTCCTTGGGCAGACGATCTCACCTGTCTTTTCTGGCTTGTCACAGAATCGAACCGACTTGGCGGACGCAGTCAAAAATAATCCCAGTCTTGACATATTCCGTAAGGAGGGCTTTGATTTCTAGAAAGGCTGCCTATGGCTATTGCGTGGCGCCATGCTGTGATGTTCGTGTATTTCCAGAGTCGCTGCCCCGAATGCTCGATAGCTGGGGCACGCGCTCGATGTAGCTCGATTGTTATTGTATCAAATTGGAGGTACCGTTCACTGAAGGGAATTGTTACACGAACGTACCGCAACTGCATGGTCGTTCCGCGAGGACCTTTTTGGATTGTGGTGGCTTGTTAGCGGTTCATCTGCCTCACCTGTGGGTGTATGAACGTCCTGTCTACAGCTGAAAGCGTGTTGAGGTTTACCTACTAACTTATGTGGTGTCTTGGATCATTCGATACCAAGTCATTAGCCTACGGGGCGCCGCCTTTTTGGAGAACTAATACGCTCATTTACTTATCTGCATACCGTGGTTCTGCTTACGCCCGATGCGGAGGGACGAATCGTGCCTCGATGAAGCCTAAGTATGATACTCCTTGAGACGGTCCGTGAGCCGGGGGAATATCGGGACGCAAGGACAGATGTCTGAGGAATGTGTAGCGCACTGTAGTCAGCATCTATGAGACAGATATAGGTGAACGACATCTTGCCTGGTACAAACGACGTACAGTGACCGCCGGAAGGTTCGATGGTCCGTCACTTGTCCGTCACTTATCTCCACCGAAGATAACGATACGTGCACAAAACCTCTGAGTGACCCACAGAGAAACTTCGGCTAGATTTATATAGATAGTCATCGTCCAGACTAGAGAAGGACTACTGCTCACGAGCATGTGCAACGCGCAATGATTCAATCGCCAAGCCTCGAGCGCTCAACAGAGTCGGAGAGTTGAAGATGACGATTGGGTGGCCCAAGGGAGGCCGAGGGAATAAAAACACAAGGAAGGATCGTTATAACCCAATAGTAATTATAGGATCACTCCAATTAGTAGTACGGCTTGCGCCCAGTTGAAAATTCCATATATGATAAGTATGAGATTGTCATGGGGTTTGCGAGGCATGTTGAGCGAAGAGAAACTCCTTCATCAGTAGAGGCCAATACTTGAAGAGACCTTTGAAGACTTTTAAACATTTCCGTCGAGCTTTTTCTATGCCAAGGCAGGGTACGGCCGTCCGAGTTCTCAAGTTGACCTTCGAATGGAGACACATGCTTAGTAAGCATGTGTCTTCCGGTAAGTCCCGCGTCCGAGGCTGAGCGCTGAAGCGCTCAAGAGACTCGTGTCTTCAACGTCAACTTCAATACTTACTCTGGCTAGTTTCATACACAGCGCTGCGAACGCGCATGGAAATATGGTACATCCATCGAATTAACTCTGGAACTGCCTAGTTCTCACGTCGCCGTCACTAGTTCAACTCATCATGTCTATGGGTCCAGGGACCGTTTGGCAACTTACTAGTACCGCCGGTAACTTGGAGTTCGGATAGAGTACTAAGATAGTATCGCTTCGCACATGTGGCTATCTACTACTTGCTACTACTTTCACTCCTTGGTGTGGGCCTTCGACTGGCTAAGGCGACAGGCTCTAAAACCTGAGTTGTGTCGACTTTTGAAACAAAAACAATGCATACTAGGATCAGATCCTCGAAACCCAAGCCTTGACTCGGAGGACTCTATAGTACTGGCATGGCATCTCGTGCATTGTGCTGCAGCGGTATTTGCAGACGTTCCTAGAGGTTATATCACGGTATCTTCTTTGTCACGGTCGGTCCATGACACCCCTGCTCGGCTGCATGGGCCTTGACTCTAATGTACCGTTAAGGGAACTCAAGCAACTGAAACTGCCTAGCAGTTGCAAAACATGCACGTCCATTCCTTCCGCGGGCGGTCCGAATCATATCTAAAGGTCAGCGGTTCTATCTTCCGGTAGATGCTTCCTCAGGTCCCCTCCATATGATACAGCAGCGCGCTCAGGGATGCTTATCTGCTACTTCTTGACAACTTCTTATCACCCGAGAATATACCAAACAAGCTGTATCTATATAGAGCATTGCTCAGATGAGGTCGATATCCTCGCGACTTCTGAGCCCCCTAGGAGCACTCAAGTCCGACCCCGAGATGGACGCCTTGCCCAAGGTCGAAGGTGTTTCGCCTACTGCTGGTTCGCTTGACGAGAAGGGGTCTCTCAAAGAGAAGGGTGGGTTTGCTCCCGACGAGTTCGACGTCGCTGTCGTCGGCGATGTATATGAGGATGTCCGGGCTATAGACCTCGGAGAGAATGGCAAGGAAAGACCCATTGGTGCGCATCACTTAGCCACACCTTCTGTTCAGAACTGATATGAATATTCGCCAGAAACGGACGTTGATTGGTCTCTACGCCTGATCTCGCTTGAGGTTCGCTGTTTCTGGTTTGTCTGGAGTTCGACATTTCTCTTACTCTGTCTAGGACGATCCAAGTCAACCCGTTTGGACCTTCAGGCTCTGGTTTCTAGCCGTCGGATTTTCCTGCTTCGGAGCTGTGCTCAGTGAAATATTTGTGAGACGTCATCATTCTATATTCGTGACTCTGCTCTGAATCTACCTCAGAACTTTCGCCCTCAACAGGTGTACGTTTCACAGCTTTTCCTCCAGATCGCGACTTATGTCACTGGTAAGCATACCTCTCGCCTAAATGGCTCTTTGTGGAAATTCTGCTAGCAAATCACCAAGATTCGGAAGATGGGTTCATGAGTGCATTTTCGCCTTTTGTTGAGGTGAAAAATCAGAGGGGTACTCTTCGCTGTACCCCACTCTGTTGGTTTGAGAGTACCCTGGTCGATGACCGAGACCAGTATCATGCCCTGTGCTACAGATTTTCCTTTGTCTGGTCTTGAATCGTATCCGAACAAGAACATTTTCATTTTATGCAAAACTTGGACATGGTCACTTCGCTGAGGCTCGCCTCACTTTCCTCTCGGTTTTCACTGGGCGGAGAGTTTTTGGATCTGAAATTTCTCAATCGTTCGTTCGGCTCTGATTAACGTTAACACAGGGAAGATCATGGAAGAGATCATACCTGGTCCCGGAGCTCGATACAAGATATTGCGGACATCGCCCACAGCGTTCTGGCGCTTTATGAACCCTGGGCCCTTCAATATCAAGGAACATGTAGGCTCTTTAATCATGGCGGCTGCCGCGACACACGGTGCCTTGGCGATTAGCATATTTGCCGCAGACGTACTACCATTTTCACTTCATCATGTTCATAGTATCAGCGGCTAATATTTCGAATGATAGGACTTGTTCTATAACACTGAGCCTAATGTCGCTATCGCTATATTCACACTTTTGGGGAGTCAACTACTTGGCTATGGACTCGCAGGTGAGCAGCTAGTCTTTCAATACCTGCTCAGATCTTGGGTTGCCTCTGTCACGGTGGCAGCGTTGAATATAAGTATAGATGAGTGTTCACTACCCGGGATATCCTGAAACGTCTCTATAGTGCGCCGCTACCATGCGCGGTGGCGGAGTCTTAGTTTCTCGGCGCAGTGACAATCGACTCTCTGTCTTTAAAACTATTCTCTTCTTCGCTATCATGAATTCCATACTAACATCTTGATCATTGACAAGGAATGATGAGAAGCTTTTTGGTATATCCCACCTATTGTGTCTTCCCCAATGTCCTTCCCACAGTCAGTGAAATACTTCCTCGATTGAGTCGATGTGCTTCGCAACTAATTAAACCCTCTTTATTCGCACCAGGTTCAATTGTTTGATGTGCTTCATCGGGGACAAGACAACATGCTGCAGAAGAAAAGACTGAGGTTCTTCTGGGCCTTGTTTGTGAGTGAAGCTATGTTTCTGGCAAGAATGAGCGTTGATCTTTTCTACCATCAGATAGGCATCTTTGTCTGGGAATGGTTCCCAGAATACATCGCTCCTTTGTACGTTGTATGGTCTTGATCACCCATAGTGTACGTGCTAACGGTGTTCCATAGATTGACGGGTATATCTGTCTTCTGCCTGTCACATCAGGACAGCGCTTGGGTGACTCGAGTGTTTGGTGGCGCCTCTGGAAATGAAGGTTCGCCGTGCAGTCATTCCGAGTCCCAGCCTCAGAGATTTCGTCTGATATATACTATCCCATCGAACAGGTTTAGGTCTCTTCAGCATTAGTGCGCGCACCTCCATCTTCATCTTGCTACAAGCCTTACTGAACCATCTCGACGTTCAGATCTGGACTGGAACTACGGTAGGGGATTGCCGTGACTAATGGTCGGATGAGCTCATGTTCATTTGCTGCAACAGTTGGCTCCGGGGGATCTGCCTATGGCGCCCTCTTCCAACCTATTCAGACTCAGATTTCGAGCTATATCGGCATAGTCATCTGTATTCTCGCATTCTGTGGGGTGTACGCTCGCAATGTGTGGAATGCACAGAATTTCCCATTTTTATCACAGCTCCTTTTCTATGAGGTGAGGGTTTCAGTGGTCGCGCGACTCACTGCCAAATGTGCTAACGGAAACCAGAATGGGACAGAGTACAACCAGACCTTGATATTAAATGACGACTACTCGTTGAACGAGGAGAAGCTCGCTGTTCAAGGGCTCCCTTGGTTCGCTGCCACACAGACTGTCTCCAAGATCGGAGCTGCCTTGTCTTTTGGCGCTACCAGTACGATCCTCCACTTCTAGGACACATTATACATACTGATGTGGTCGAAACACAGTCACTCACATCGGACTATGGAACGGAAAACAACTATGGGCCGCCTATAAACAAGGTCGGAAAAATAGCATTCAGGACCGTACGTCTTGTCCTTGATCCCTCCGAAATATCATATTGACACTGAATTCGTTGGGTAAAGCTCATTTCGAGAAGATGAAGGTCTATAAGGAAGTCAGTGTAACAATGTCGGTAGGTATTCCAACGTCTAACCAGCATTCAGGTCCCCATCTGGTGGTGGCAACTGGTTTTCGTCGGAAGTGTCGCCATGGGAATGGCTACGAACTACACCGGTGGATCCGAACTTCCGTGGTACGTTCAAAATCTATGTCTCTACGTTATACGCTAAATCGCTCGTCGTCCTTTGACTTTAGGTGGGCCTATCTCATTTGTGGGTGAACGATATCGGCATAGCGTTAGTAGGTTTCCAACTGATTGACATGCCTCGATTTAGCTGTTGGATTTGCTGCCGTCTTCTTGCCTATCATTTCTACTCTCTATGCTGTTATTTGGTGATTATATTCTCCAATCATTGAGGTCTGATAAAGACTAATCATGGCAATAGTTATGTGCCCGGTACAGAGGATGTTGCTAGGGTTAGTACGCATCTTGCTCTTTGATGCACCATGTACTAACCTCCACTTCCCCGTAGATGCTCATCGCCGGTCTTGTCCCTGGAAACACTCGAGCAAACATGTACGGGACTTTATACGCATACAATACCACGGAGCAAGGAAGGTCGATGACACGGGATATGAAGATAGGCCAGTACACCAAGCTCCCTCCCAGAGTGACGTTTACCATGTACGTCACGTCTTCGCTCCAAGATTACAGTAAGTACTCATCGTCATCATATTTTGTAGGCAATGTCTCGGCGCTGTTGTTGGAGGTATGACGTATCAGTGTTGATTATTGAGTCGACAGAATATTGACCCGACATTTATAGCACTCCTCAACTATGTCATAATGAAGGCAAATTCTTTTTTTCTCCGTATAATCCGTGATGTTGATGTCTCTTTCAAAGATCGTCATCGACGCAAACCGAGAGATCTTACTGTCTGTTCAAGGAACAAACGTCTGGTCAGGCGCTTCTGTTCAATCATTTAACAGGCAAGTCTCGAGTCATTATTGCTGTCTATTCCACACCCAGTCCATTCTGTGCTGATATGACAACGCTCTCCCAAAGCGACGCTGTCGCCTGGGGTGCATTGGCCAAGCAATTGTACTCTCCTAGCTCACGATATGGAGTGAGTCGTTATACTTTCTTCTTCTTTTTTGTAATCTTATGTACTCTGTTCCAGATTGTGCCTCTTTGTATTTTGATTGGACTAGCCATCCCTCTCCCATTTTGGTACCTACACCAGCACTATCCAAAAGCTCGTTTGGATGGTTTCATCACTCCCATGGTATGCACACAAATAGGGTATTTCTCGACTGGTATCAGCTCTGCGTATGTGTCTCATCCTCAAAGAGACATCCACCACCACGCTAACTTTGCTTTCCCTTTAAAGGACTTTCATGACCTTCCTCCTTTGTATCGCCAGTCAATATTGGATCCGCAAATATCACCCAAGAGCATTCCGCAAAGTCTGTAACACACATTTCTCTTGCTTCTCAGGAGCTTACCCATTCCTGCTCGACAGTATAATTTTCTAGTCAGGTAAAACGCTTGTGTGTCACAGTTAATCGCACAGTCTTACTAAAAGTATTCTTCTCCAGCGCGGCTTTAGACGGCGGGACCGAGGTGATGGTGTTCGTTTACAGCTTTGCAGTACGTCTTGTGCTACTTACCAAGTGTCTCAGTATCCTCACAATTTTTGTGTCCTGTAGGTCGGAGGAGCGGGAGGCAAAGTGATCCCCTTCCCTACCTGGGCTCTCAACCCCACGGGTAACCTAGACTACTGTAAACGTTTGACGTAGTGGGGACTCGGATGCATGCCATAGCTTCCGCGTCTGTCCTCTACTTCCACGTTAATGATCAATTTGGGATTGGTGCTTCAGTCTTGTGTTGAGGTCGACTAGGTGCATTTTTGATAATGTTACACTTTTCTGGATTGATGCTTTAGTTTTGTGTTGAGGTCGACTCTGTGCATCTTTGATAATATTACAAGGATTTACGCTACTGTGTCTGCCTTCAGACGAGTCAGAGACGGGTCAGACAACGAAGAATCGAAGACAAGGACTGTTCAGAGCATGGAGGTAAATATCGATGCATAATGTACCACACTCGCACTGTGTGGCGTTCTGCTATAAACATTGTCCAGCAAAGATGACAACTTGCTCCGGTGGATCGTGCCACAATTCAAAGCATGGGAATGCAAGCAGCTCATGCACATATTGGACACAAGGACAATACAGTGGCATTCTAAGTACAGAACATGAGGCGACAGTCGTACAAGTTTGATCCTGGACTTCATCTACAGACACTACCCCATATCGTAACTCACTCACTATATGAATGAGGTCCTATGTCAGTTGCATTCCTCCGTCCCTACAGGTCCTCATCCATTCTAACCCTCTTCTTACATCCTCCTCCGCACTCCCCTCCCACAGCCACCTCCACTGCATCTCTATTGCCGGTCCCAAAGCCTCGTAGTCCTCGCCAAAT
This sequence comes from Stereum hirsutum FP-91666 SS1, assembly GCF_000264905.1. Classification (NCBI taxonomy): domain Eukaryota; kingdom Fungi; phylum Basidiomycota; class Agaricomycetes; order Russulales; family Stereaceae; genus Stereum; species Stereum hirsutum. The sequence continues at coordinate 1,407,037 of NW_006763148.1, forward strand.
TCAAATTCGTACAGCTGACCGCTCACACGCGAACCAGTTTGGACATGATGAGCTAGTGGTTGGCGGATGTGTTCGTAGGCCTCGAGAGCGATGGAGAGACTGTCAGGGGTTACGCTGGGTTCGCCGAGAAGAGAGGAAAATAGATAGGCGTCCTGCAGCGAATGAGGATATTAATTTTGGAGTCGTTGCAGGACTCGGAGAGCATGTCACCTCGATCGCTACGCCAGCCCCTGCGCCTTGATGTGGTAACATGGCGTGTCCCTTCGAAACATCGTCAGAACGTGCGTGGGGGTCGCGAAAACGTACTCAACGAACAGCATCTCCAATAAGGACTACGTTTGTAGTATAAAAAGTGGGCAATGGTTTCGTCACGTGCAGCGCCCATTTCGTCGGGTTTTCGACGCACTGGTAGTATTTGCGATCAACAGAATGAATCACGAACGAAGGATTTGTTGGCCCACATTCAAGAGTTCCTCTACCTCAGTGTAAGAGGTCGGGGTGTTTATCTTGAGGTCCTTCGTAAGAGAACAGAACCCGTAAGCCTGCAGAGGCTACGGAAAGTGATTCACTAAGCGTAAAGGTGTACAAGATAAAGCTAACTACTCCGAACGCTCGATGGTCCAACACCAGCCCCCGCGCATCAGCCACAACTATACAGTATTACGTCAGACAAGATAGATGGATGCGCTTTCCAGCACACCCATCTTATCTTATCCCGGGAACGCCCGCCGGTACCGCTAAGGTATAAGGCTGTCGCCTTACATCCTCCCCCACTGGACCAGGCCCTGGTCCACCGAAATCAAGGCTGCATGTCCTCGTCGTTATCCGGGCGTGGAGTGGGCGACCGACGCTGAGTGGACGGCCCAGATGCCGAAGCAGACGAAGAGGAGGACTGAGCGCGACCGAGCCTGGTGAGTACTTGAGATAACAACTGCTCGTTGTACTGGATGGGCTGGCTATCGGGTTGGCCAGGGCGACATATCATCTTCGCT